>NC_058050.1:28775653-29075653 GCF_020085105.1 Siniperca chuatsi | reverse complement strand
GATCTGTCCCGGACCTGTCCCAGATCTGTCCTGGCTCCATTCTAGCCGGTGCGTGTGTGTACACCGGGTCCGTGTCCGGAGCCTCTCATTCACAGCTCCTGTCTCTGCTCCACTGTCTTTATGCGGCGAGTTTATTTTTGTCAGCTTGCGTCTCTGAAGCCTGAAATTCACTTGTGAATGTATTGTAAATAAATGCATTTATTGGCAATTGACCTAAAATGTATTTTAATGATGCATTTCAGTTGTTTCTGACGGATTGTTTTTGGTGTTTGTTGTTAGTGAGAAGGCGCGAGACAGAGAGAAAAGGAGAAAAGTGAGGGAGGAGCACCTCTGTTCAGTCTTCTCCTGCTCTCTGGTATCACCTATACTATGTATTAATGCAGCTGAATTCTCATTATATTTGTTCTCATTTACATATTTTTCTGTTTCTGTTGACAAACAACGGAACAAGTGTGGAATCTGACCACAGCTCGTCAATATTATGTTGACCAGCAAGCATTACCAAGCTGATCTGCAGATAAAAGCATTAATTAACAATTACAACATTGACAGACAAAATAAACAAAAATACAGGTTAATGGCAGCAGCTGTGCTGTGAGATTGGTTATACTGACATTTAAAATTATATTATGTGAGAGAAGGTTTGAAGCAACAAAAGGTTGTCATATTCAATATTTCAGTATTTATGCTTGTAAAACATGAAAAATGTGGGCAAAATAACGCTAACATATAATATAAATGTGGCTCCTGAAGAACAGACGCTCCACCTCAGACATGTTTCCAGTGGACATTGAAAGCACAATGGAACCATGTCTGAGTCCGACACGACGCAGCTGAATGCTGTGTAACATTACTCTGAATTGTGGCCAGAGGCCTTGCTAACTTTGCACTCGCCACCTCCAAAGCAAACCTCCTAAAGCTTTCCAAATAAACGTAAATCTTTGTCTGAGTCTGACTGATGGCAAATACAGAAATTAGCCCCCTGGTTTAGTTATTGTAGCTAACTCCATGAAGATATACTCCTGGGGCAATGTGCTAGCTAACCAAACCAGCTGCCTGTAATCATGCAGGACTGTTTACATGTCCGAGGCTGTGTTTTGCTATTGATTAGCATGTGGCCATGATAGAGAAGTAGTAGCAAATGACAGAAGATCAGCCTGGATTTGGATCCAAAATGGCTACCTGAATCAACCATATCAACAAAATGGTTTAATGCATTTAACAAAGACAGTTTATCATTTTTCAATTCAATTTATCGGAGGCTAACTGTTTCTTACTGCTCTTACCTATCTCTGCGTTGTAACTTGCAACTCCTTGTAGGCGCCAGTCCAACATACATTATTGTTGCAGATATTCACAGTTACAAAGTGTAGACTTCAGCCATTAAATGATAGGAAAAGTCCCATTCCAACAGAGAGAAGAGCCACAGCCACGTCATTTCTCCTTGTCCGTTCTCATCTTGGAGTGCTTTTCATCTTTGAAAGGCAAAGCAGGCACACTATTTATAGCGCAAAGAGGTCACTTTCATTTTTAGGAACTTGCCTTGCTCAGAGAGTTAATCCTTTTCCTATTTTTTTCTTTTTTGAATTGCGTATTGATGATGATTAATGGTGACCATGAAGATACTTTTTGTGATGTGTTACATCACAACACTGTAGGGTTTTTGCACTTTATAAGTCATCAGAACCCCATATACAAATCATGCACTACCAGATCATCATGTGAATCATCATGTGATAATTAACCTGTTATAGTGCACTTCAGACAGCACTCGCTGGACCTACACCAACCACACAATGAGCAGCTAGGGCACACATGCATAATCAGCACCACGTCAATAGTGCTTGAATGCAATAAAATCAGTATTTTCCTCATTTCAACTGCAGCAATAAACACAATTAGCCTGAGAGCGCAACAATGGAACAGAAGAAACAATATAAGTTCTGCATAAGAACAGCTCAAATTAACTGACTCAAAGCAAACACAACAAACGAAAGGACACAGGAGATAATAAAATGAAATCAAGCCACCACATATCTGAAGTTGGAACACCTTTTAGTACCTTTTTTGAACCCATAGGATTCATGGGAAATGAGGTTTTCATTTCTGCATTAGCATAAGCAGTGGTGTGGTAAGCAGTTGTCTCTATCATAGGCTTACAAACTGTCATGTTTATGTATTACATATTCATTTTTAAGGTTAGGTATTAAATTGAAAAAATCACTATGTTGGGACTATGTTAGAGATGGCTATTGTTTGGTGTAAGGTTTAAAATGCTAATATTCAGCTGCAAGCTGTGAGATGGTTGAAGGAATAGTTCAGCAGTTTGGGAAATACACTTATTTGCTTTCTTTGAGATCAGAAGATTGATACCAATACCATCAGTGCCGTAGCACTACTGTGCTACTTTTGTTCGGGGGTTTAAGCAGTCTTGGAGGTGTTTCATTCAATAGGTAAAACTGTTCACATGGTGAATAGGCTGGGTCCAGTATTTTTAGACTACGTACGTTTAAATTTGATTACTCCTGGGCCACTACAATGAAAAAATAAAGGATTCAGTATTTGAAGGGATTGCTCAGCTAGCCATGTTTTTTTATTTTGAAAAAAGTTTTTTACCCAGAATTCATGAATTAATGGCGATTCATGGCAAATCAGTCCTATTTAAGGTAGTCAAGAACTAAACAGCTTTTTGCAACAGATTCATTTAGATTTCTATCTGAAGTCTCAGTATTAGTTAGGTCTAAGGCATAGTCAGCAAAGACTGGAAGCAGGGGGACTAGCCCGGCTCTGTCTAAAGTTACAAAAATGAGACAGTCCTCCCGAGAAGAACGACAGCATCAGTTGTTTCAGCCAGTGCCCTAAAACCACATATGTTTACCTTCAAGCAGTGGTGGAAGAAGTATTCAGATCCTTTACTTAACCAAAAGTAGCAATACCACACTACGAGAATACTCACAATTATTACCACAAGTAAAAGTCCTGCATTAAAAATCAGCAAAATGTACTTCAAGTAAAAGTAATAGTACTCATTATGCAGAAAAATGGTCCCTATCAGTGTCCTACTATTATATATTATGTTTTTGGATTAAACATAATACATACAATATGTGTATGTTTCTAATTTTAACAAATTTACTGCTGGGTAGTTTCATCTACAGCAATGCATCATGCATCATATTCTATAAGATCATCATATGTTTGTAGCGTCGCTGTCCTGTGAGAACCACGTATCTCTGAAAAGTCAACTTTTCATGAGCTCAGAGAAACAGCCCTGTTTTCAGCTCTGTGACGATGCGTTTTCCAACTGATCCAAAGGGGGTTTAAAGAGTTTATTCAGCTTCAGAAATAGGATGAATTTATCAACCCACAAAGGAACACTGAATCCTTCAGTTTATCGGAAAAATTCAAAATCACCAAATTTGTATATAAATGGTTTTCACTGGACAGGAAGGGTATGGGAAATTGTAATCTGAAAAGTAACTAGTAACTATGGCTGTTATAGCTTCTATAGTGGAGTGAAAATTACAATATTAAAGTATAGGTACCTTAAATTTGTACTGAAGTACAGTATTTGAGTAAATGTACTTAGTGACATTCCACCACTACATTCAAGTGACAAAGCCCTCTAGCTGCTAACTCTAACTCTAACTGCTGTTGTTTCTCATTTCCAATTGTTTTTTAAAATCATGATCATGATCGTTCCCGAACCATAACCATGTGTTTTGTTAACCCAAACCATGACCTTTACCTAAAACTAATCAAGCCGTTTTTGTGCCTTAACCTAACCAAACCTTAACCACAGCACTGTCACATCATAAAACTGATTTATTTGTCAACAGTGATTTCTAATGGTTTTGGAAGGCACAGACAAATGATGTCGTCCAGCTGACAGGGCCGTCAGAGCAGAAAACACTTTTATGAGTCGTTCTAGAAGGCATGGACAAACAACATATTTTGTCATTTCATTTGGAGGACTTGTTATCAAAAATACACCTACCAATACCTCTAAAGCTCACTAATAAAGCATAAAGTAATCACACTGTCAGTCAAATCATCAAAAGTCCTGAGCCCTGTTTCCCAGAAGCATCTTAAGGCAAAGAAGAATAGTCCCACAGTGGGACTAAGATCATCTTAGCCTTGCAATGCTTTTGAGAATAAAAGTTACTTTGAGCAAAGGTTATTTTTTGCACTATCATTACAAACTATTGGCTGTTTTATTAAAATGCATATCAGTCAAAGCCTAACACAGCTACAGTTGGTTAAACATGACTATATGCAGCCATGACCCAGATATCTGATTATATCCATTTTACATATTTATTTTGTTCTTTTTCATGTACATGCCCTAAAATCAAAGCAGGCAGGGGAAAACAGTGTCTGGTCCTTCTCTCCGACATCAGCAGCGACGCCATTAAAGAGACGACAGTGATGGTGAGAGAGAGAGAGAAGAAAGAGCATGTCACTTATTCCCTCCATTAGCTTCATTAGTGCGGGAGGATGAGGCAGATTAAGACCGCAGAGGGTTGGATAATGATGCGATTTGGCAGGGTTATCCGTTATTTCAGGTCCGGCCATTTTGGCGCCTCTGTTTGGGCTGGATTATAATGTGATGTGATGCCCCGGCCCTTGGGGGCCGCACTGTTGTTGCTACCAGCCTCTCTGATTAAAATCTGCTCTCACCAGCCAGCCTCCGTCTGGATGCCCTCACACTCCCCTCTCATTTCCATCTAGCACTGTGTAGCTTTCACTTCCCATCCCACATGATGTTTCAGCGCAGTGCCACGGAGTTTTACAGACAAATTCAGGCCAGACACTTCACATGCCCATATCGGTACACTTTCCACTGTTAGAAAAAAAACTCATATGTTGTAGAAAAGGTAAATTAAAAATAGAAAAATACTCCATTATGCTCCAGAAAAAGTTCAGTTTTCAAAATGTACTGTATTTCATGTAAAAGTACAGAACTATTAGCTGTAAAATGCCCATAATTATGCATTATCAAAAGGATATAATGGTCCCTGTCAGATTATTAAATTAATTCAATTCAATTTTATTTATATAGCGCCTTATTACTATTATTTATTACATAATTAGTTACATTGTATTTTATACTGTACTTTCACCATCAACCAGTAAACCCACTTGGTACTCGACACTTAGTTTATCTTATACTTATACCGACATGATACTTATTTCTGACCTGTTTTATAGTGTTTATAGTGTATCATATCGTTTGCTAGTACTTTCTCCTGTGTGCACTGACGTAAAGGCGAGCTGCTGTAACAAAGAGTTTCCCTACGGGGATCAATAAAGTATTTCTGATTCTGATTCTGATTCTGAATTCATGACAGAAGTTATCTCAATGTACTTTGCCAATAGAGCAGGTCTAGACCGTACTCTTTATAATATTATTTACAGAGACCCAACAAATCCCACCATGAACAAGCATTTGGCGACAAATTAATGATGCATTAACCTGTGAGAGGCATTTAACTTAAATAATAAGTCCACAGATCATATGGACCTGTCGTGTGTTTTGCACTAAAAGTCCAACAATGATCCTCTTTGTTTGCACATTAGTTTTATGTCATGCATTGGTTTGGATGGTGTGCTGCCATACATTGTTGTGAACAGACCTGTCTGTTTATCATTCATATGTTTTGATACTTTACACATATAATCACATTGGTTTTCCTTAATTGCAGCTCAAATCAACACTAAGAATACTGATATATTTGCTTGCATTTTTGCTTGCACGCAATGGCTACCCTACATATCCTTTGTTCCACTGTGCTGTTGATTGTGTGCGATAACCAGGAGGGAGAATAGGCAACAGTTCAACTATTTGATCATTACCAGATAGATTTTTATAAAAAATATCTTATTGTGTGTAAATAATACAAAAAATGCATGTATGGAAGTGGAAAGTTCTGTTGATGGCAGGTATACTATATAATGCAATGTTAATTTTAAGTTAATTTAATGCATATACATACATGTACATTTTTGCTGATGGACTTAAGATAAAATTGTTCTGTAAAACTTTCTTCTATGAATCATACATGGCATCTGAGACCAAAAAAAAGTTTCTGTTGTACTGTTTAATTCCTGTAAATTATCCAGCACAGGATCTGAAATACCGGAACCAAGGCCTAAATTTCAAAATGTAAGCTGATGTTGTCCCTGATCATTACCCTGGAAGACTATGTTCACACCTGATTTCCACCCAAATTTTAAGTTACACACAAAAAAAGGTTGCTTGATTCATCATATACCCGGAAATACAGCGGCCCCAATGTCCTTAATGGAAGCTACGGCCCTGAGCACATGGATGGTGGTGTCAGTGAAGTAACAGGCTGCTACACTGGATGCACTTCAGCTGCATTTTTCAGTCGTCCATCTTACAGATACACTTCAGTTTTGACTAAAACAGCTGTCTACACCAGCAGTGTATCAGCTTGCGATTTGCATAATCGTGACCTGATAGGTCTTTTTAGGCTCAAAGTCTCTGGTGTTCTGACCTACACGTGTAACTACAGTGATTACGTATTGCAGCCCAATGGCTGCCAAAACACATCTGAGCCCAAAGCAGTACTGTGGCTAATCGAATCCAGTGCAGACACTGAAAAAGGAGTCAAGCTGCTGCTGCTGTTGACAAGGTGTTGGAGTGCTATATACTTGCTATTAAAGGAAAAGTCTGACATTTTGGGAAATATGCTTATTTTCTTTCTTGATGAGAGTTAGATGAGAAGATGGATAGCACAACAAATAATTAAAGCAATATTTTGGATATACCTTGTGACATTACTATGACTTTAATATTACTACGTTTGTGATTCTTTCAGGCACTGACAATGTATTTGGCTACTCTGTACAATCCTACATTCCTTCAAAGTGTTGATGTTGCCTCAGAAATCAATACCATGCATCAAAAAGATGCATATAGCACACAAATAGTGGGGCTGTATATCAGGATGTGAAGAAAGGTCAGCAGCAGAATCTGGAAACAACAATGGCAGAAAAACAAAAAAGAGAAGAGAAACTAATATAGTTTGTCGTCACTGTCATCGCCTTTTCTGCCATGATTGAGTGACTAATATGAATCTCTGTTTGTGCCCGTTTTCTACCAATATGGCTTTTTCAAAACAAATATCATTTGAATGTATGAATAATAGAGTAAAGAATCGTGTTTCCCACGCTGTTGAGAAACAGGATTTAGACTAGAATGAACACTCAAACTCTGCATCATTGATCTCACACAGAGTATTATTAATATCTAAATAAACTTTAATAAAGTACCTTGAGCTTGGGCTTAAATGAATGATAAAAATGGTCTGACTCTGGACTGAACTGTGTCAGACTGTTGAGGAATGAGTTTGTCACAGGTCCCTGGCAGCTAAAGGGGCAAATGAAGGTGACAAAGATGCAAACTCTCCTACTACACTTGTCAGTCCCTCCAGACAAGACTAATGTCACTAATTGGTGCTTAAATTAATTGTGTCTGCTTATTGGACAACTTCATGTATTAAGGGTTAGACCACTGTACACACAGTGGCGACTTAACTCAGTACAGCCCTTTTGTGCAAACAACTCACTCCTGCAGATAAATAAAGTAAATGTATAAAGCTTGAGGCCAGGGGTGACAGGTTCTTACTGTTCAGTTCAGTGTTACAATGAGCCGGACACGGATTTAAGGGACTCTGAATGTGGTATGATGCTTAGTGCCTCATGGGATTTTACCACACACAGTGTCTCGAAAATCCAGTCAGCCCAAAATGCCTCAATGTTGAGGTCAGAAGTCAGAGGAGAACAGAAAGATGTGCTGTGTGATGTGCAGAATCTCACCCAAAGCAGTCTTGAAATGGATGAACTGCAACAGCTGCCAGACTGGCTTGCAGTATTATCAGCTAACAGGACGTCTTATAGCGCCACAGTCAGGTTAATATTGCAGTGAATGGACGGCCAGAGCAGTTCCTCTGCAGCTGCAGCTGCAGCTGCCTCCGCTCTGTAATCTGCTTGGAGCACAAACACAGAACCGAACTCTTTCTCTTACTGCAGCGATGCAATAGCCTGCGTAAGATTCTTGCAGGTACCACATAAAATAAAAACCCAGCTAACTTTAACAAGCAACAGGAACTAAGCAAGTTAGTTCGAGCTAACTCTGAGGAGAACAAAGAATGGACCGCCCGGCTTCCTCCGATCTGCACAAGCGGACGCTGCGCAGCAAAGACTGAAAAACGATCCTTCCCTGCATGGCTCATCCACATGGCAGCTAACACAGCAGCACCAAAGCAAACTCTTTTCCCTCCATGGATTGGTAACATACCTAGGCATTATATATCTTCACATAGAGTAACAGTGTACATGGCACAGGACTGTTTACCTTTTGTCAATGTACATGTACTGATATGTTTTCTGTACTTGTGATGTGTTTTCATCTGTTAGGTTATTTGGTAGCCACATTCTAAGTTGATGGGTTAGGGTTAGTCTTTGATTGCTAACTAACTGTTTTTAACTTGGTATCATTATCCTACACAGATCACACACACACACACACACACACACACACCTTGAATTGGCCTTAAATATAGCTAAACACGCACATGTGGCCTCAGACGCCATCTTGGACATGAGTCCATCACTTTGTCAGTCATATTGATTTGTAGTTTTCCTTTGTCCAATGCTATGTGGCCTCAGCCGCCATTTTGAATCCAAGCAACCATTTTGAAGCTCCCACACACACACTTGTATAAAGTACAGTAGTTAGATTTTATTATCTTTTTAATACATTCTTGTGGATATACATGCTGGTTTCTTTAATGTTGCACAAGAATGAATGTTGCCAACCTCCAAACTCCAAATCCTTCAACCTACTAGCTAACAAACTGAATGCAAAATTAATATTCTGTTCCTCCATATCATCATGGCTGCTAATTTACTGAGCTTGTTTTTAGATTTTATGATTTTTATTGGCATATTTCGGCACAGCAACTTCTACTATTCAGTAGTTGTTTGAAAATTCTCTCACTCCGAGAGCTGCTTCAGGGTCTTTATGCAGGTCTCTGTCGAGTATCATCCTCTATTGCACCGACAGTGTTATGTTACCTATTGTAGGCTATAATATTCTCCTGTCTAATATCCCTGTGACTATCACGTCCCCTTTACCGCCTCGTACACCAGGCCCAGTTCTACAACAACTGCTACTACAATTATTATTATTAGTCTTATTACTATTATTACCATTATTTTTCCTATCACTATTATTCCTATAATTATTACTTTATTAATATTAATTCATATTAATATTACCACTACCATTACATTATTATTATTTTAAAATTCTAGGTGGAATTTGCTCTCTCTCTCTCTCTCTCTCTCTCTCTCTCTCTCTCTCTCTCTCTCTCACAAGCCTGAGTCTGGTTCTGTCCAAGGTTTCTGCCTCTTAAAGGAATTTTTTTCTTGCCACTGTCGCCAAGTGCTTGCTCATGGTGGGATTTGTTGGGTCTCTGTAAATAATATTATAAAGAGTACGGTCTAGACCTTCTCTATGGGAAGAGTGCAATGAGATAACTTCTGTTATGAATTGGCGCTATATAAATAAAATTATTAGTTATTATATTATATATTATTAGTTATTATGTTCAGTTGAATTGAATTTGCTTGATTTAAGTTTCATACTGTGTTGAATGTGTTTAGAATATAGACTGACCTTCTCATGTCTTCTCAAGTATCACTCTGGTGGGTGCTTATGCATATTCATATGTATGCTAAATATGGCTGTCAACAATAGCAAACTAGTGTAAGTTTGCTATTGCTATTAAGTATAAAAGCCAGAAGAATGCTTGTATAATGTATTATAATGACAAAGTAGTGGTCATAGTGAGTGAAACTGTGATCTGAGATGGACATTGCAAAATGTGTTATGTATTTGCAATTGTTCATTAGCTATATTTGATATCTATCAAGCTGAATGGACTAGTAGTAAAACAGATTTATTCTGGTCTAAATACTAAAATAGCACTCTGTGAGAGAAAGGACTGGAATGTAACTGTAAGACACATGATGCTTTTGAGGAACAGTTGCTGAAAAAGAACAACATGCTTTATTAACTTCAGTTTTTCCAGCTGTGTTCCAGCATAATGTGTTCATCGGGACCATGCTCGGGACCGGTAACACCTACACTATTTTTCATTGTTGTTCCCGGCCCGCACTGTAGCTAATAGTGCAACCCCCCCTAATTTCAGATGCACCCTAAGTAATTTTGTTCTTGAACAGGGCCTGTTGTGTACAGTATTAGTCATGGACCGCTTTGCTTTAGAAAGAAGTTTTTGAGCATCTAACTTCATGTACCCTAAAACATTTCTTCTTTATTTCTGTCACAGTACAGTGCTGCTCTAATGACATGTCATTAGCAATTGTATTCATATTTTCTTATTGTTTTGGGTCCTCTGTCACCACTACTGAAACTGCTAAATTTGTTATGTTTTTGTCAGCTGATTTTCGAAAGCAGGAATTGAAGCTA
Source organism: Siniperca chuatsi (assembly GCF_020085105.1). Classification (NCBI taxonomy): domain Eukaryota; kingdom Metazoa; phylum Chordata; class Actinopteri; order Centrarchiformes; family Sinipercidae; genus Siniperca; species Siniperca chuatsi. The sequence goes on along the minus strand of NC_058050.1, from coordinate 29,065,131 downwards.
TGTGGTGTAAAGTTCTGATTTTAATCTTGGGTAACATTTTTGTGAATGAAACGTCCCACAAATGGAGCGAAACAGGCAGCCTTTTATGACAATTTTAGCAGCACAATTATGCAAATGATCAAATCTCACGAACACAAACCTCCTCGTGAACAGGTGGCATTCATCAGGCTGAAACGAGTGATTTATAACATGCTTATGCGTTTAAGAGAGTTTGATGAATCCGACTTGGAACACTTGCACGGGCAAACCTCACAAAAAAGTAAGAGAAATTTGGGATAAGAATTCCAAAATGTTCTTGCATGAGTCTCCCCATTGTGTCTCCCCTTGAACGAAATGCGTTATTGAGCTTTGCTTGCTGGCTTGCTTTCAGCAACAGAACTAAAAAATGTAACTCTTGCAACAACCTGTCCACAGGACTTCTACAGGGTCATGGCAATGCTTTTATTTCAATTCAACACAATAGACACTATGTGATGGGATGAAGTGGAACACAAAGGACCAGTGTGATGGGGTGGAGTCATGAAATCATGCAGTTCGAAGACAGAAGACTTTTTATTCTTCTATAGTGAGTTGTGCTGGCCACTGTACACTTTATAGGACTTTATTGGTAGAAAGTGATCCAAACAAAAAAAATCAAATATAGACATCGCCCTTCAAGATCCCATATCAGTCAGTATTATACACTATCAACTTGCAAAGCAAACATAAAACCTTTTGAAATAAAAGAGCAGACTGTGAGATGGGAGCAGAGCGGACTGCCTCCAGGCTCTTGTTTATTTTTGCAACTCTGCCTGCGGTTAAGATTCCAGATGGGTTTTATACTCTTTCTCTTCACAGAAATTAAATGTTTTCTCCAAAATCTTTCCCATGGCAACCACTTTTCCCTTCAACATTTGGCTCCAGTGACCACTCCCTGCTCTGTTAAATTAAAAAAAATGTTGCATCGGGGAGCTAAAATTAGTTAAAAAGGAGCAGGAACTTACATTAGAAAAAAGGGGGGAGAATGACAGCTCCTCACCATTTACGCCGTAGAATTGTGTCACAATAATGTGCCTCAATAGGAGAGGAAATTGACTGTGTAAAACTGAATCATTACTATGGCTGGCTTTCCTTTGTAATGACAATATGTGTCTCTCCACATCCCATCAGCGTACATGCCCCTAAAATGACGCCAGGAAATGAGTCCGGAAGATGACTGCTGGCTGCCAATGAGAGTGATAGGGATGACAACTAGAGGATCGCTACAAGTCATTAACACACAGATCAAGGGTATGAGCATTGTATTGGGATGCTTGAAAGGAATCAGGACACAGACATGATGGTGAAAATGACAAACAGCAAGATAACATCAGTCGCACGCCCAAACAGCTTACTGTTGACCAAGTTGAAACGTCAATAGTTATAGGCTCTGATAGAAAGCTTAACTCTTTCTGTCAAACATCTACCACATCAATACATGTCAACACTTCTGAGATGTACAGTAATTACTCTCCAGCATTAAAACATCAAGGCTGTGTTTTTCATGGGTCATCTACTCAAAAGACTAGCATCAATAAATTTATGATGATGGAGACTGAGATCTTTTAAGAGTATGAACGAACAGGCTAGAGTACAGTATATCCATCCATCTTGTCTCTAAAGCACTTATCCAATTTATGTCACACTGGTCTTTCCCAGCATGCATTGGGACACCCTAAGGTGTAGGATAGGGTGGATATACAGTACAACCCTACTGCGAGACAAGAACATCAATATTGGACTATTCTTTGCTGAATACATTGTTTTTAGGTTCAATGCCAATTTATTATAGTTCATACTTTCACAATGTCTGCACTATGGTATGGTTAAAGTTAGGGAAAGATTGTGGTTATGGCAAACTATGTTTAGGGTATGGTTCAGTTTAGCAAAATAAGACACTTGGTTATAGTTAGAGGAAGGGGGCGACCTGGTGGCTTAGGGGTTGAGGCGCTGACCATGAACTACAATGTCCCTGGTGCTAGTCCAGCCAAAATGTTAAGGAACCATTATGGTTATGGACAGAGGTGGAGCAAGTATTCAAATCCTTTACTTAATTAAAAGTACTAAAATCACAGTGTAAAAACTCCATTACAAGAAAAAGTCCTGCATTGAAAATGTTACTTTAGTAAAAGTATGATCAGGATGTACATGAAGTATTAAAAGTAAAAGTACTCAATGTACAAAATTGGCTTATGGAACTGTAATACTATTATATATTATATCATTAGATTATTATTAAACATGCTTTCATTTAAAAGCAGGATTTGACTGTAGTGGGTTGAGGTTTTGAACTATTTTGTATCGGACTGCAACTAATGATTATTTTCATTATGGATTATGTCATTTTGGATTATTTTATTAATTGATTGATTGTTTGGTTTGTAAAAAGTCTGAAAATGGTGAGAAATGCCATCACCCAGTGCCGTTACCCAGAACACACAGTGTCACCTTCCCAATGCTTGTTTTGTCCAACCAACAGTCCAAACCACTAAATTATTATGGTAAGTGGACTATACTTGTATAGCACCTTTCTAGTCTTCCGACCACTCAAAGTTCTTCACACTACATATCACATTCACCCACTGATAGTAGGTGCCAACTGCTCATCAGTCCAAAGAAACTAATCATTCACACACACTCACACACCGAGGGCACAGCCCTCGTGAGCAATTTGGAGTTCAGTATCTTGTCAAGGACACTTCGACATGGGGCTGGGATCAAACCGCCGACATTCCGATTAGTGGACGATTCTACCGATGGTTCAAATGACTTCCTCCCAGGAGACTGGGGTTCGAGTCCTCTGTCCATAAGTGAACTTACGTAACGTACTTAAGTTACATGAGGTATGTAATGCAACTTACAATCTAATCTTGACCAAGTAGTTTTTGTGCCTAAACCTAACCAAAGTGCAATGTCTGTATTTCCACTGCTGTTGCTGATCAATGACTCACAGGAAACAAGTCAAATCAACAAGTCAACTCTTACTCTCATCTAAGCGTTTACACAAATACTGTAAATAGACCAGAAATAAAAACAGAACAAACAGCAGTAAATATTAAAACCAAACACAAAGAAAGTCAGGGGCATAAAAGCATGCATGCATTTCATATTTGATATTGTTGGGTCTCTAGACCTGCTCTATAGGAATGTGATACAAATTAATTTTGCTGTGGTAAATATTTGAAAAAATTTTTGGATATTGTGGAAAATGACTTAAAAAGGATTGAAAAGGATACTGTGGAAAAGGAAGAGTTGCTTTGATAACAAATCAACAATCATTTAAGTATGACTACGGTTATTATCTTTGGTAATAACAAATTCTTAAAGCAAATTGAAAGAGTGTTTGAAATAAGAAGTCAAAAATAAGAATCTAAAAGTTGTTTAAAAAGAAAACAAAAAACAATATGTCTTCAGAGGAACGTGCATGTTCAAAAAATAAAGGGTGGGGTGCTCCCATAGCTTTGGGGTTAAAATGCTGAGCATAAACTGCAATGTCCCTGATTCGAGTCCAGCTGGGGACCTTTGTTGCATCTCTCTTCCTCTCATATCCTCTACTACTAAAGACTTAAAAAAAAATGCCCCAAAATATAGGAAAGAAGTCATTCTTTATCAGTTAAAAGTGTGAATTTATGGAAAAACTGAAAAAGTGAGCAAATGAGCAAATACAAAAATGTATGATCAGAATATATTTAGTGTGGTAGTACCATTGGATGTTTTTGTCTGATATTACTTTTGATGTGAAATACATTGTAGTGACCCTGTCTCCTAGAAATTGCATTTATATACTGCTAATTTGTTTCACCAATTATGTTTAGTAGGAAAATATAATGGCTGCTTGGATTGTATTCAGTGGTTATGTTATTTCCAGTGAAGGAAGTGCTATGTTTTTGTACTAAGAGGTTATTTGGGTGGATGGTGGGCATACAAACCATATGTCTTTGATACTGGAGACAGAAGTTGTTTTTGCATGTACAGAAAACAAAATAAATGTCATATTCAATTGCGTTTTTCCTGCTTATTCATTTAATTGCATATGTTTCTATTAGGTCCTTGTTAAATCTTCAGCATCAACATAATTTCCACTTTGAATGCTGTCAAAACTTAGAGACAAAAATTTTCATCATATCTACAGTCACCCATCACCTTAGTTAGTCTCCAATCTTTAAATATCAGGTCTAATCTGTCATTCTGTTTATCATAACAAACATTTCTCAACCCACGTATAATATCTGCAAACCAGTAAGAGTGAGGATCTCCTATGAATTGCATCTAGTCTAGAGATTAGTGTAATGTAATCCCATGAAACAATAAAAAAAAAACCCTTATGTATGAAAACTAAAATGTCCTTTACACAAAACATTTAATGACTAGTGGGAGCTAAGGAAAAATAATGTACAAGGGAACATAAAATGCCACAAGACTCAGCAGTACAATAAATACAATAACAAGCAGCACTAACAGAGCATATTAGAGCAGAGTTACAGCCCCAGGGGCCCTATGATACAGCTGTAACGCAATGTTGTAGATTCCTGCTGCTACATTATGTCTTCTTGGACTGCAGCTTCACCTCAGAGGAATGGATCTCTCACTCCTTAAATATATTAGCAATGCCTAATAGCTTTTTTCTAAATTATTCCTCTATTCAGTGTAGTCTTCACTCATTCTCTTCTGCCAAATTACTACAGCTGGTGATATGCTATTATTTTTTTTAATCAATTTTTCTGTAAAGCACAAAGTCAGAATGTCCCACTCTCCCCTCCTCTGTTGTTGTCAGTCTGAAACAAGCGCCTGATTAAATAGAACAATGATGCAAGTTTGGAAAAGCTAATCCTCTGCTTAAGATTTCCTTGGGGTAAAAAGATTGAAGACTCTGTCGAGGGAGCATGTTAGGAAAACTGTGCTCTAAAAATTTTCTACAGGCGTATGGAGGCATCTGTTCCAGTGATCTAGGTCAGATCACTGTGTGTGTGTGTGTGTACTGGTGTGCAAATTGTGTGTTTTCACAGAAAAAACAGGTAGCACAAACAGTATGTGTGAGGAGAAGGGCAAATAAAGGGAGATATTAGTGCAGGTGGATATATGGATGTGTGACTGCGCGCTCGTGAAAATCTAACCAACCCAATTTTTCATTTGCAGTCCTTGAAATGGTGATTTACTGAGAAGGCGTAGCTATGGGTGACATTCAGGACAGGCCTTTCTTTCAATGTCAGAGCGGCATTTCTTTAGAATGAGCCTTTCTTTCAGTGTCAAAGCTGCGTTTCATCACACTAACCGATATCCACTTCCTCCACATGTAATTAAAGAGCCTTTTAATTACAGCTGAGCTGAATGATTGCTCGTTGTCCGTCATTTGTGTAGTCCACCACCTCCATGCAGCCATAAACAGCACAAAACCCATTGAACCTGTGTAATGAAGCAAGAAGGAAATGGAAAAACTTGCACAGATCATGAGGCAAAGTGTGAAAAGATAAAATTCCCATCTGCATATATCTAGCCTTGTATCTGGGAGTTATGTGCAATGACTGTGGTGTGATTTCCCTACCTGCAAAGTGTTATATGATGAGATTACAAGGAACATCAACTCAAATTTCAATCAATTCATCAATTGGATTCATATAGAGAGTACATGTACAGTACAGTAAGCCAAAGCCGAGCGGTATGGCGCCCAGGACAACCGATGTCCCCACTGAGATTTGAAGGAGGACACACCGAGGATGCAGAGGTGGAATGAAGCGGCGAGGCAAGAGAGAGGGGTGCAGACAAAAGAGACTTAAGAACAAGAGATTTAAGCCGTGTCTGCCTTCTCTCGTCATGGGCAACGTGAGATCGCTGGCGAATAAAATGGACAAGCTAACGGCATTAGCCCGGAGTCAGACAGAGTTCCATGAGGGTAGTTTGATATGCTTCTCAAAGACATGGCTACACCAGGATATCCCGGACCATAACGTTTCCATTGACGGCTTTCAGACTGTTCGGGCTTGCTGTTCTGGTCAACAACAGATGGTGTGACCCTGGTCACGTTACCACGTTACTATCGAGCAGAGTATCTGTAGCCCGGACATTGAACTGTTAGCTGTGGGACTCCGGCCATATTATCTGCCACGTGTATTCTCACATGCCATTGTTGTGGCTGTTTACATCCCCCCCTCTGCTAACCTGGCATCGACGTGCAACGTCGTGCATTCACACCGCCATAGTACAACTCCAGACTCAACACCCGAGTGCACTCATAATAATCTCTGGTGACTTCAACCACGTCAGTGTTTCAACAACATGGACTAATTTCACCCAGTATGTGAGATGTCCTACTAGAGAGGAGAGAACACTGGACCTGCTTTATGCTAACGTTAAGGATGCATACAGTCCACTTTTGTACTTAATTCTAATTTATCTTAGCTGTATTATAATGTATTATATTTTGATTTGCACATCTCTTATTTCTTACTAGAAATTAAATAATTGTCTCCTTGCAGACTAATTTTATTATTATTTCTATTTTTATTCTATTAGTACTTCTACTCCTGTGTGCACTGACGTGATAGTGAGCAGCTGTGACGAAAGCGTTTCCCCTCGGGATCAATAAAGTATTTCTGATTCTGATTCTGATTATGGAGAATCCTATCAATAGAGATGCATTTTTTTAATATAATGGGACTTTATGGCACTCGGCTTGTGGTGCTCAAAGCGCCAAAAAATAAATTTCTAGAAATCATGAGCTGGTTACTCAACATAATCTATAGACCTTGTTGTGAGTTTCATGTAGGAACTATTGGTAGAAAGAAAATAGTTTCTACATGATTTCTGGAAAGAGACATTGCTGTTGAGTTGTATTTTTTTGGCGCTTTGAGCACCACAACCCAAGTGCCATCTAGTCCCATTATGTACCAAAATGGCAGACATCTCTACAGCCGATATCTCCAAAACTCAGCAGCTCACACCAAAACAATCTAGATGGATAAATAGCACTATAGGTAAGACGAAAAATATTCAATATTTAAGGGTACAATGGCAGTCTTGTGGTGACAGAGTGCAGACTACGAAAAAAGCAAAAGCAAAAATGTTGTCACTTTAAAGATGTAAAATTCTAACTGGTTCTCATTGAGTTTCTGTGAAATTACCATTTCTCCTACGTTTCTCACATTTATACAATTAATGGAAAATTTCTGCTAGGTCCTCAGTTTCCATCTTAAATAATTTTCAGCTGTCAATATCCATTCAGCTTTCCTACACTGTTATTGCGCAAAATAATTTCAGACACCACATCTGACAGCTGACCTTTCAGCTTTCTTCCTGTGTTCAACAAACACATCTTTAAATGTAACAGCTGAATCTGTCATTTTGTCATTTAAGCTGTGCCTGCAACCGACCTCCATATATTGTTCTGGAAGATTCTGCTGAGAGTAATCATTCACCTGCAGGCTCTCCATACACCACCACATCAAGAATCCAAGTGAGGACTATGACATCATGGGCCTGCATTCTATTAAGATATTGTGTTTAAATGAAGTCCAACAGCCAGACAAATTCTCTGTGTCTTAAATTCTCAACTCAGTTGACAAGAATGTTTCCGAACTTTATACTGAGAAATTCCGATCGATCTAGAAGAACAAGCATGCATTTTTTAATGGACGTAACGGTTTGATCAAAGTCATGTATGAGAGGATTTTTTAGGTAAACTTTAAGACAAGAGTCTGCCCATTTGCATGTCTTGATTGTATGATTAATTGTAAATTAACAGTAGTATCTTTTTTGTAATAAGTTTGTTTTGGACATTACAAGAAAATGCAGTGTCCAAAAATGCTAGTATCACATATTCTGTGCATTGTGATGAAAATCATTTTGACTTGTGTCCTCAACATGTAATGTGCTCCTCAGAGTTTGAGCTTATTTTACAAAGTGACATGATGCTGTTCAGATGACTGCAGCAATAATGACTACAGTATCCAAATCAGAGGGAGCTCACAGCTTCTCCCTGATGAAGCCATTTACCAGAGTTGATAGAACAGCTTCTTTCTGTCACTGCAAACTAAGCAGAAGGCAGAAAGAGGGAGGGAAAGGCAGAGAGAGAAACAATTAGCCTAGGGGTCCTTGGGATCATAAGTAATAATTTGAGTGAAATTAAGTAGCAGGTTTAACAAGCAGGGATAATTTCACTTTTCCATTCATCCTGGGGGAAATCTGGCCTTTAATTGAGTTAACACTTTTTGTTTCGCAAACACTCATAAAGCAGACCAAGACTGCCGCAGCGCCCGACTATCTCCTACCATCTCTCTGGCCTGTTGCCTTCCGCCATATCCTTTCTCTTCCTCATCCCACACACCCACCCCGTCAGGGTTGTAGTTTCTTTTGGATGTTGGCCCTGTCATAATGTTAATGCTCTAAAACCTCTTGTACGACAAAAATACTTTTCTTATGATCAGGAAATAAAGAAAGAAAAACAAACACATGTCAGCCATTAAAGTAAAAACTACAGTTATTACTGATTTATATAACACAATAGTGAAACAACTGTGACCTGCTGGTGGCACTGTTTATAAACACACCATTAAAGTTGGCCCCTACTCCCTGGCTCAACGAGCACAAGAGAGAGAGAGATAGAGAAAAAGAGAGAGAGAGAGCGAGCAGCGGTGGCCGAGCGAGCTAGAGAGTGAATGAAGAGAGGGAGCGGCATTAGTGAGAAAGCAGTGAATCAGAGAAATAAAACATTAGTTTCTGATTGTTTCATGGCGGTTGTGTTCTAAAGCACACACACGCCCACACCTCATACTGTCCACTGTGGCCTCTCTGCTCTGCCTGTGTGTGTAGCTCAGCCCTGCCCTTGGTCAAACAGACCTGCAGCTAGGGGCGAATGCGGCTTAGCGGTAGAGCGGGCCGTCCACCAAAAGGTTGGCGGTTCGATCCCGGCTTCCCCCAGCCCACGTGTTGAAGTGTCCTTGGGCAAGACAGTGAATCCCAACTTCGTTTCAACTGATCAGTTGGCACCTGCCATCAGGGAATATGATATGATGTTGAAGCGATTTGAGTAGTTGGAAGAGACTAGAAATCGCTATATCACCATTGCTATATAAGTGCAGTCCATTTACCATAGCTCTTTATATGACACAGGCAGATACATCTCAGAGATGTAAGATGCTCGCTACATTTTTGTAGAGTCCCAAACTCATACCCTGCGCGCTGTTTTTGGCTGGGGGCTACACACCCACAGCCCAAAGGTTGTCGCCCAGAAACGTCCTACAGAGGGCAGCGTCTGCAGATACAGACACCATCACAGACAATAGAAATATTGGGTAGTATACTTTTGTGTTATCTGCTGTGGACATTTGTCACTGCATGTTTTGTGTGTAGTGTATTGTGGGGGTGGAGCTGGACTCTCTGTCGGTGGTGTCAGAGAGGAGGATGCTGGCCAAACTACATGCCATCTTGGACAATGTCTCCCACCCGCTCCATGACATGCTGGTCAAAAAAGGAGTACCTTCAGCGGAAGACTCATCCCCCCCAAATGCACCACAGAGCGCCACAGGAAGTCATTCCTGCCTGTGGCCATCAGACTCTTCAACTCTTTCCTCTAAGTGTCAGTCTGTATGACCCTAAGTTATTAAACCGGACATTGATCATTAACATCTCTGCAATACTTGAGATAATTGTGCAATATCCTGTGTTAATACTCCTGTGCAATATACCATTTTCAGTTTAAAATTCCCTATTTATTGATATTGATATTTATTTATACCTCTAGTACTGCTGTGCAATATCCTCTGTCTCATTATAAATAAGCTACACTTAACTTGGCAGTTCATGCACTATTACTGTATGCCATATTATTATCATCAACCGGTAAACCCACGTTGTACTTCACACTTATTTTATTTCATACTTATACCCACTTGGTACTTAATTTATTTTCTGACCTGTATATTAGTGTATTATATATATTTTTTTGCTTAGTACTTCCATTCCTGTGTGCACTGACGTGATAGTGAGCTGCTGTAGCAAAAGAGCTTCCCCTCGGGGATCAATAGAGTATTTCTGATTCTGATGTTTTAAAAGAGTAATTTTATTTAGTAGCCTATTTATTATGTTGTAGTTTTATTGCATGGTTTACATGTTTTTATGTGTATTTATTGCATGTTTTTGTGTGTGGAGTGTACAGTTTTAACCAGACATGTATTTTAGAGCCCTTTCTGCTTTTAACTCTGAGAAACAAATTGCTAATCCCCCGCATCTGCACAAGTTTCTCTTGTGTTGATAGACGTTTGACTAAGCCAATCAGCAAGGTGGCGACGGTGGACAATGGCGTGGCTGGCAGGGAGGGTCTCCCCTCCAGCGAGAGAAAGATAACAGGTAGAGTGGAAAAACAACAAGAGGGGGACAGCACATCAAGGTGACAGGAGGGAAAAAAGAGGGAGAGGACAGTGGCGGCATGAGACTGAAGTAGGGTGCCCAAACACCTGTGGTTCAGGTGAGGACCAGGTGTGCATGTAATCATTGATGACTGGTGTATGTACCTCCCTCAGCGTACCTTTGGGCACACCATGATGGAATTATGAGGCAAAGAGGGAGAGGAAGGGCCTAGGAGTGCTACCATACCATGGTGACAAGGAACCATAGACCAGGTGGCTACTTTATCTTAGCTTTATCTTTTTTTCAAGTCACAAATACCTGGGCCTGTTTTTATGGTTGTTTAGTTTTTATTGGTGTTGTGTCCCATTTTTATCACCTTGTTAGAATATTAATAAAGTTATTTTAAATGTTTTTAGTGTACTGTCTTGGAAACCTTTGCTGCTCTTCCCCTGATTTTAAACAAACCTTTGTGCATTGTACACTAGAGATCTGGACTCCCTAACCAGGTGGCGTTGTCTGCAACATTTGGCTTTAAATTTGAATTCCCTTTTCATCTCTTTTAAATTTCCAACCCATTTTATCAAATTCTAAGTATTACAAGGTACAAGGTAGATTTATTTATCATTTTACAACACAGGGTTGTGAAACGAGATTTAAGTTGCAGTTCCCTTTATGCTACTCATAGAAACAGATGTTAAATACAAAAATTATAAACAGTAGATGAATAATAATAAGTCATAGAAATATAGCTATTTTACATGGTGGAGTGCTGAAAGTGAGGGAAGAAGCTGCTCTGTAGTCTGGTTGTACGACAGTGGATACTTCTGTATTGCGTTCCAGACGGCAGCAGCGTGAACAGGCTGTGGCTGGGTGGGCACTGTCCTTTAGTATCCTTTGGGCTCTGCACAGACACCTCACCTCACTGATATCACTGACACTCCATAGATGGGTACCAATGATCTTCTGAGCGATTTTAATCACCTGCTGCAGAGCTCTCCTGTGCACATACCATGCCAGTTTGTGATGTTTCCAGTCAGGATGCTTTCTGTTGCTCCTCTGTAAAAGTTAACAAGAACTTACCATGGAAATTTTGCCTTCTTAAGCAGCCGTTTCTGAGCATTCTTGACCAAGGTGGAGATCTGAGAGGACCATGTCAGGTTCTCTGTGATGCTGATTCCCAGGAACCTAAAATTGTTCACCTGTTCCACCTCAGCTCCACTGATGTAGACAGGGGTGTGTGTCTTTGCCTCTCGCTTTCTGATATAGGTGTGTGGAGACTGAGTGGGGTGCAGTGGAGATGGCATCCTCTGTGGATCTGTTGGTTCTGAATGAAAACTGGTGAGGGTCCAGGCTGGCTGGGATGTTGTTCTTTGTTGTTAGACTAGATACTGCAGACTTCTTATGTTCAGAGACGATGGTGGCTGTCTTGAAGCAGGTGGGAAAACTCTCCTGTGACAGTGATATGTTGAAAATGTCAGTAATGACACCAACTAGCTGGTTGGTACATATTCTTAGTACACGGCCAGGGATGTTATCAGGCCCAGCAGCTTTACTTATATTCACTCTCAGCAGGATTCTTCTCACATCCGCTGTGGATGCTGACAGTGGCCGGTCCTCTAGAGGCGGAGTAGACTTTACAGCTGACTCTTTATTTATGAGATCAAAACAAGCATAAAATGTGTTAAGCCCATCTGGTAACGTGGCCTTACACATGATGGGGGCACTCCTGCCTGTTTTTGATTGCTCTCTACATATCTTTGGTGTTGCTGGTTTAGAGGTCTCTCTCCAGTCTCTCCTGGTGTCTCAGCTTTGCCTCCGTGATGCCAGCTTTCAGTCTCGCTCTGGCAGCGCTGTAAGCTTCCTTGTCTCCTGACTGAAAAGCAGCTGTTTTGGCTCTGAGTAGAGCCTTCACGTCTCCATTCATCCAGGCTTTCTGGTTGGGGAATTAATTTATTGTCTTTGTGATCCCCACATCATCAACACATTTGCTGATGTATGATGTCATGATGATATATCCCTCAAGATTGATGTGGTTCTCCTGGGTGGTGGTATCTCTGAACATGAGCCAGTCTGTGCACTCAGAACAGTCCTGTAGAGCTGCTTCATCTGTCCACTGTTTTTACTGATGGTTTGACCCTACTTATCAGCTGGGTGTAAGTAGGCAGGAGAAGCAGGGAAATATGGTCTGATTGACCAAAATGAGGACAGGGACAGCTTTGTAGCTGCCAGGAATGTTTGTATAAACATGATCCAGTGTATTGTTTCCCCTGGTGGCGATGTGGACATGCTGGTGGAATTAAGGTAAAAAAGTTATGAGGTCTGTTTGATTAAAATCACCAGCTACAATGAAAATACCATCAGGTTGTTTTGTCATGTGACTGCTGATGATGAACAGTTCCCGTAGTCCACTGTTTGAATTTACATCTGGAGGAATGTAAACAGCAGCAACAAAAACACTGGTGAATTCTCTGGGCAGATAATATGGTATCTTAACATTAAAAAATTGTCTGGGGAACAATGTCCATGCACTTTAACAGCGTTTGAGCACTAAGCATCATTGATGTAAACACAGAGTCTGCCTCCCCTCGTCTTACTGGAGTCTTGTGTTCTGTCGTCGCAGAACACGCTCCGCCCGTTGAGTGCGATAGCTTGATCACACAGCCCTGGCTCTGTAAATGGGAAATAAACAAGTGGACCGAGCCACACAACACTGTTCCAGCTAAGATTCCTTCTCACTTCATATGTCCCTCTAATGCTGCTTGTGTGTAATTCTCTCTTTAAAATTGAGAGCATCCTCACCACTTTGCTTCCTGACCCCCACCCCCCCAAAAAAAACATCTGTTGACAAAGCCTCCCATTGAGTCCATTGTGGTCTATTATTGGAGCTATGGAGACAGGAGTAGGTGGTAGATTGTTGTTATTTGGACACCATCCACCCCCACCCAGTATCCTGCAGGCTGTCTAATAACGTCATGGAAGTCTCTGCGGTGGGGATATTGAGCAGTACAGTAGGTGAACAATGGGTGTGGTGTGTAGAGGATGGTGTGTATGTGTTTGTGTGTATGGAGGGTGGATGGTTTGAGGGGTTGTTATTGTGAAACAGAAGGAAAGCAGTGGCGCCGTCACAGTGCCAGGCAGGACCCAGGATAACAGAGAACTCAATGGAGTGTTAAATGGGAAATCATCTGTTTTCAGCCACAGATTTAATGTCATTGCTGCTCTCACTCTGCTGCGCTCTGCTATCTCACTTGCTGCTGTCTCCCCCATCTCTTTACTTCTGTGTTTTGTTTTTGTCTAAATTCCCCCCTAACGCTGCACTCCCAAATTTCACACTCCCCTCTCTTTGCAGTCTTCTCCCACGTGTCTACTTTCGATTTTTTCCTTTTCTCTCTTAGCCATCCCTCCACTCTGTCCTCTACCTCATCGTGGCCCTGCAGGTCACATACCATGGGCAGTTTTCCGCCTCATGTTCAAATTGGGCCATTTGGGTTTGCAATGTCAGTCAGTATGGCCTCACATTGTCTCTTTTTGCGAAACACTCGGAGCATCTCTCATTAGGATGTCTCCATTAGCAATTTGACAAGACGACCGGAGAGAACCCTGACACTTTGAAAACACCCCACCACCACTTCCACCACCTCCGCCTCCACTGCCACCCATATACAGTCCTCCATTTCAATTTCCCTGCCCAGATTAACTCATCCATTTACAGCCTCAGTTAATGGTTTAACTCATGAGGAAAGTCATCAAGCGTTTTGGTTATAAAAGAGGGTGAGCCGATTTAAAAACATTCCCGATTTGAGATTGTTTTTTGTATTCTTTTAACACAGTGTTGAATTAAGCAGACGACCATTAAGTCGGACACTTTCTTCTGCACAAAGCGCTTGAATGGGTTTATGATTCAGCCGGAGCACCATTTATCCATTCAGAAGAGCTAATTGATCCCCCATACTCTCCCTTTGCTTTATGGGGAGTGGAGGAAAAGAATACACTGACTCTGTGTACATGCTTTTCTCCTCTTAAAGAAAAAAACATCACCTCTTGTATCCACTGACAATGTTACATGTACTAATGAACTCCAGAACTTACTTTGTTTTTAAGCGTTGCAGTTGTAGTTTATTGTTGTACAGAAGTTCCCCCTGCCTCATCTATTATTACTTCATGATTTAATTTCCCTGTAGAAAAACATGGAATGTATAGTGTAACATCAGTGTGACATAAAAAAAAAACTAGGGGTGGGCGGATAGATACCAAAATATTGATACTACAGATGTTACGCCTCATTTTGAAGATCGATTCTAGTGTCAGTAGGATCGATACCAAAAAAGGGATCAGTTTCTCTCTTGTATTTCATCAAAGTGTAGAACTGTCTGTGCAAACAACGTTCCATTGTCGTGAACACATTAGTGCATGCACTTTTTGCTTCTCCTCTGCTGGTATCGTGTTGTGTGCACCTGCAGTGTGCCCTGACTAGTTTAATCCGATTCATAACAGCAGTAATGGCTGAACAAAAGGCGATCATCGTTTGGAGCTATTTCACAGCTGTGAATGAAAACGTTGCTAACTGCAGTGTGTGTATCAAACCCGGGTCTCACAGGTGGTAGGTAGAAATTCTACCACTCAGCTAACCTTACAATTATTGAGAATCATTTAGTGGTCATGAAAATGTAATAACCTGTTCTATAGGAAAAGTGCAATGAGATAACTTCTGTTATGAATTGGCGCTATAAAAATAAAATTTAAAATTATGGCTGTCAGAAAAATGTAGTGCAGTAAAAAGGACTGTTACTGAATATTTGTACCTAAAAAAATGTATTTAATTACAGTACATGACTAAAAGTACTTACTTTTCACCATTGCTATTTTATGTTTGTGCAGTTATCTTATAGCAGACAGAAATATCACCTCCACCCACAAAACAGACTGCAACATCATTATTCCATAATCTTGTGGAATTTCCACTGGTACACTTTTATGTTTATTATCATTAAATTATGTATTCCATCGGCTTGTAATGCAAGAAATCATAGTTTGGAAGATGGTAGATTTATTATATGGCGGCTGTGGCTTAGTGGTAGAGCGGGTTGTCCACCAATTGGTCGCGGTTCGATCCCGGCTTCCCCCAGCCCACATGTTAAAGTGTCCTTGGGCAAGACATTGAGGCCCAAATTGCTCCTGAGGGCTGTGCCTTCGGTGTGTGAGTGTGTGTGAATGCTTAGTTAGTTTCTTTGATCTTATGAGCAGTTGGCACCTGCCATCACTGTGTGAATGGGGTGAATGTGATATGTAGTGTGAAGCACTTTGTGTAGTTGGAAGACTAGAACAGCACTATACAAGTACAGTCCATTTAACATTATCATATGCAAAATAAGCACTTTCCATTTTGTCATCTGCAAAACACTGACTAACAGTTTTTCACAGATGTCATAACAAATCTCAGACTAAAATTTTAAGACTGGAAAATTACTTTCACATACCACCAATCCAACTATTCACGCTTTCACTGTCTGTAAACCTGCATTCAGTTTGACTTTACCACCACAGCGATGACTGACTTGCTAGAGAGCTCAACACATAAATCAGGTGGTGTGTTATTCAACAAGCAATGGGGTAAAGTGAAGTACTTGGCTGGATAAAAACTGAGAATTAGAAGTGGTGATGACCATAGACTGTATAAAACATGGACGTAGTGTCCGTAACGTCACCTATACTTTTCTGAAGCTCAAAGTGGGTGGCTCCCTGCGGCTCTGGCCGTCGCCATACTGGCAGTCCCTGACTCTGGCTAATCCAGAAGAGGTGGAGCTGAGGCGGGCCGAATGAAGCTTGGTTGCTGAACCACCTAGCGGGCACCCACCTGTCACTCAAAGCAGCCACGTCCTTAATTAGGCGTAACTTTAAGCCTTAATATAATTTCAAGTATTTATCTGCTTAGCCTCAGTAAATCTGTGAGGGATCCTTTTGATTTCATTTGATTTTAGCAAGAAAGCAGCATCCTTGGGGCCTTGGGCTTGAGCTTCCTTGGGGTATGTCTGAACATATTCAGACCTGAGTTTGACTCATCCACAATTTTTGATTTGTCCCCTAACAATGTACCACAACTTGGGTTATAACCAGCATGGCCAATGTGGGTACTGATGTTTCATTGGCAGCTATGTTATTAACTGCATGAGGGTACAAGCTGAACTTTAGTTTTACTTACCTAATAAATTAACTGACCACTGCATATACACAAACAGTCCTTCACACCATGTCCTCAGCCAGGAAACAGAACAGAGCAATTGCATTGGACTGTAAAGTGACTCTAAAGAGCCTGATAATTGAACAAGGTAGAGGTGTTTCAAAGGTCATCTTAGTAATGCCAGAGAGTGTAGAGTTCATTACTTTTACCCCAGTTTCAGACACAATTTTGCTTTGTCAACAGATGTTTTTTTTAAATATATAAATAAAATTGAATTGAATTGAAAATTATGGCTGTCAGACAAATGTAGTGCAGTAAAATGGACAATATTTGTACCTAAAAAATTGTATTTAATTACAGTACATGACTAAAAGTACTTACTTTTCACCATTGCTATTTTATGCTTGTGCAGTTGTCTTATAGCAGAAACAGACAGAAATATCACCTCCACCCACAAAACAGACTGCAACATCATTGTTACATCATTGTTCCATAATCTTGTGGAATTTCCACTGGTATGCTTTTATATTTTTCAGATTTATGACTCTTTTTCATGATTTCTAGTTTGACCCTGTATTAGGTGATAGTTAAGGACTGAGAGAATGACAAGGAAACTAAGAATAAAGAAGAAACAATTGTGTGAGAAAGAAATATCCACTTCTGTGTTTGCTTTGCTGCATGTTGCTGCAAGTTAATTTTCTCTCCAGATTTTGTTGGTTGCAAAGTCAGGCAGCAAATGTTGTCTTTTCGGGGCAACTGTTTGTAGAGACATAAAGTATATACACATATACAGCAGTATATGCACATACATACACAACCGTACAGTGGTATGTTCACAAAGAGTGATATGGTATATGATTAAATATCTTTGAATGTATTCTGTGGATACACATTTATATAAATGTTTAGTAAACAAACATATACTGGTAAACCACTGTACTGTTTTTTTTAAACCGTTGATGAGAAGTCGACCAAGTCTTAGTTGACCAAGTTTTCATTAGTCGGGTAGTCGCTGAACACCCCCCAAACTGCATTCGATGGCTGAAACGAACATATCAGTTGAACACAGGCATTTTTTCTTGTAACACAGGAAGTCACTAAACGGCGTACTGGTGCTAACTGTACTAGTTACCACTAGCTAGTTAGCTATCTTAGCAGTCCTATTAGGTGACCCTGCCCAGACTGGGAGCTCGGAGTATCGATGTTTGTTTACAACGTTAACACAGGAGCTTTGGACCACCAGGAGGAGGACGTTTTCAGGCCCGGGGCGGGGGAACCAGTGGGGGATGCTGCCGGGGAGCGGGGCTGGAATGAGCACCAGAACGAGCAGGCAACAGAACCGAGCTCAGCAGCCTCCCACTGAATACGGGACCAAACACAGCCTCTGAGACCGACGGGAGTCGTCTGACGACACAGAATACAGTACTGAGGTGATTTATAGTGGCTCCGACCAGGACTCTGTCAGTATCCACAGCGCATATGAGAATAATCCTGCTGAGAGAGAATATAAGTGAAGCTACTGGGCCTGATAACATCCCTGCCCATGTACTAAGAACATGTGCCTACCAGCTAGCTGATTTTCAACATATCACTGTTACAGGAGAGTTCCCACCGGCTTCAAACAGCCACCATCATCCCTGTACCGAAAACATCTGCAGTGTCTAGTCTAAATGACTGTGGCACTCACTTCCATTCTGATGAGATAAGATTGATTCTCCAGCACATCAAAGACAATATCCCAGTCAACCTGGACTCTCACCAGTTTGCATTCAGAGCCAACAGATCCACATAGGATGCCATCTCCACTGTCCCCCACTCCTCTCACACATCTTGAAAATAACAACGCCTACATTAGAATGCTGTTTGTTGATTTCAGCTCAGTATTCAACACCATGAACCCCATGAAACTGATTGGTAAACTTCTGGGTTTGAGTACCTGTAACTGGATAGCGGGAGGCAGACACTATCTCCACATTTAAGAGTCGGCTTAAGACTTTCCTCTTTGATAAAGCTTATAATTAGGGCTGGCTTGGGTGAGCCCTGAACCATCCCTTAGTTATGCTGCTATAGGCCTAGACTGCCGGGAGACTTCCCATGATGCACGTCTTTCCTCTCTCCATCTGTATGCATTTTTATCCCATTACTGCATGTTACTAACTCGACATCTTCTCTCTCCCGTAGTTCTGTGCTTTCTCCTTTCTCTCCTCTCTCCTTCTGTCGCTTTCAGCAGGTATTTCTGCCTCCGGAGCTGCAGAGACTGGGTCTGTGGTTGTGGGTCACCTGCTGCCCCCGTGTTCCTGTTTGATAATTGCTACTACAGTTGTTGTTATTGGCTCTCTTACTGATACTGTCATTATTATTCCTATAGCTCTCATTCCTATTATTATTAATTTATTAATATTAATGTTACCACTACAATTACATTATTAATATTAAAAAAATTCTAGGTGGTATTTGCATTGTACCTCCCTCTCCCCCACCTCCAAAACCTCTCTTTCTCTCATAACCTCTCTCCTCTCCTCTCTCTCTCTAAACCTCTCCCTCTCTCTCTCCATCTCACTCTCTCTAAATCTCTCTCTAAACCTCTCTCTCTCTCTCCAAACCACTCTCTCTCTCTTTTTCTCTTTCAAAACCTCAAAACACGGCAGCCTCTTAAAGGAACTTTTTCCTTGTCACTGTCGCCAAGTGCTTGCTCATGGTGGGATTTGTTGGGTCTCTGTAAATAAAATTATAAAGAGTACGGTCTAGACCTGCTCTATAGAAAAAGTGCAATGAGATAACTTCTGTTATCAATTGGTGCTATATAAATAAAACTGAACTAAATTGAATATTGGACTTCCTCACAAGCAGACCCCAGACAATTCGATTTGGCAGTCACACCTCCTCCACTCTAGTGCTCAACACCCCAGGGCTGTGTGCTCAGTCCCCTGCAGTTTACGCTGTACACCCATGACTGCAATCCTCAACATGGAGAGAACTCCAGAGAAGTTTGCGTATGACACTACTATCATCATCATATAACAATGAGAATTCATATTGGGAGGAAATCAACAATCTTGCTGAGTGGTGCACAGAGAAAAACCTACAGAGAACCTGTCATGATCATCTCACATCTCCGACTTGGAAAAGAAAGGAAACTTAAGAAGGCAAAATTCCTGTGTCAAATTCTTGTTAACTTTTTCAGAGGAGCAATAGAAAGCATCCTGACATTACGAATTGGCATGGGATGTGCACGACCCAGGACAGGAGGTGATTAAAACTGCCCAGACCATCGTTGGTACCTGTAGCGTGATCAACCCTGATCCTGATGAATGTTTTGTATCTTTATTAATAAAAATAACATTTTCTCCTAATGGCCTCTGTGCCATGAAATGAGCCCTGGAAAGACTCAAGAGAGAAGCTCCCTAAAACATCTTGTTTCCACAGGACCTCTAGAGGTCACTAATGGAAGGTTGAATGACAGTCTCTCAATTTACGACTTGAAGTCAAACTAACCCGATGTCCGTCAGGCAGCAACAAGCGAAGTCACTTCAGTTTGCTTAATTCTGTTTGAATAAAAGACTGAGACCAATCACACACTTATTTCATCATCACAAAGCCTGCAGTGTTTCAATTATTGCGCACTCAGAATTCCGCCAATGTCCCCCCTTCATCGGATTTGAACGGAACTCTGTGTGCACATTCGGGAGATAGTACTTGATATCTTCCGTTTAATCTGGATTGCTCAAAGTCATCTTGAGTTGTGAGTAAATATGTGATAGGCCATGCCAACTTGCACCAATCAATATGGCACTTTATACTTTGGTTAATACTTGCCCCAAGAGCATGCATGCCAAATTTTATGAAATTCTGTCCACCGGGTTTTGAGGTACAGTTTTTTGGCATTTGTGGTGCCCCCTAAAGGTTGAGCTCAAAATGCTTTGGCATTTGCCTATTCTCAAACATGAACTGAAGATAGCTCCGAAGATTTATGATGATTGGAGAAATCGTTAATGAGTTATGGCCAATCGTGTCCCCGCCCTTTGCAAAGATTTTTTGGTTGATGGCGGCTATGTTTTTTGACCGATCTTGTATCTCAGCCCTGCAATGCTGTATAAATAAATGTTGGTGTCAATAGAGTCAAAATTATTACTATTCATTTTACTGTTTTTTATATTATGCAAATTTGCAAAAAAAATCCATCATGGCAGACTTTAATGGTCCCAGAGGCTTTTTCATAGAGCACATTGAGCTTGACTTGTGTGAGTAATTTCAAGACAATCTGAGTCACGTTGTGAGGGGGCGTGGCCTTTCAAAAAATTTTGGCCCTTAATGACAGCGCCACCATGTGGCCGATTGGGCTCAATGTGGAAGCATTTGCACATAATTTCCAGCTCTAACACTTTGAACCCTAATAATAAACCGGCACAAACTCAATAGTTCTGTATGACATTATCAAAATGTCATACATGTGATCCTTCCATTCCTTTAGTTTTCCTCCGTGTGCTCATCATGGGGAATAATCTTCAAATGATCTTCAATCTTTAACTAATACAATAATAGAGAACTCCATAATGTCTCCAGCTGCAGCACTCCAATAAACTGTAAAGGTTTGCAGAGTATGTGCTGCACTGGTTTGTAACACCCCATTTGATTATGGTTTGTGCAATGATATGACTATCAAACCTGTTCATCTCTTTCTACTGTGAGAGGACACTGGGTGTTTTTTTGTCCCTCTCCCAATTCTACAGAGTGTGGTCTTTGATCTCACTCAAAGCAACACAAATGAATTTTAAGTCTTCAAGCGGTGCTTTGCTAATTAAAAAAACTCCTGCTAATGCCCATGCCTTGAATGGACTGTAGACATGACTATGAGCAGAGCTCTGCCATATTGCTTTAGTAGCAGAATCCACTATCCCGTGACTAAGACACACTGTCAGGAGGACTAATAGTCTTAACACTCAGTGAATCTGATTAGTTTTTCCCAGCAAGAAGATAATGAGCAGAGAAAGGAATCTGCTATAAGACACTCTGTGCACTTTGTACTTCTGCAAACTTTCTCAGCCTGGCCAAGACCAGGTTGTTGGCAGTGTGTACACTGTGCAATGAGAGGAGTTTAGAATTAGCAGTAGGCTTTAATATGGCGAGCATGCTGGAATCTGAATCATACTGAAACAATATATTGTAGTGCACAGAGGCAATTGATATGCTGCCAACAGTGACCTAAAGCAAAAGTAAGCATATTGCTGTGTAGAACAGCAGCCATTCATAAGCTTCCAAGGCTCTCCAGAGGTTGTGGACAAGCAGACTGAAGGTTAGTCAATCTAGTATGCATCTAGCTGGCACAAAAACACTCAGTATGTGAACTGAACATATTTCTCAAATTTATTTCTTGTCCTTACAATCATGAGACACCAACACAACTCCTCCACCCTCTCCACCACTGTGAGTCACTAACCTCTTATACGCTGCATGTAGCTTGGTTAGACTGCTGCTGCACACAGTCAGGAACATTGCACCATAGGTAACAGATCTGATGACGGCCCATGGCAATGACCAAGCTGAATCCAGCTAGTTACATGCGGTACGGTGTGTCACTCCCATACCTGCTCTAAAGGATCAGCTAAAAGACGAGTTCACTGGCTATAAGATCCCATTTTCCCTTACAGATCTCTGATATTATATTAAAAGCCAAGAGTAGCACAATATAAGTCTAAAAGTAGTGCAAATGTATTTAACAAGATAAGGTGATTCATAATGTGTGTAGATAGCACTAATAGTTTGTGGAGAAAGAGAAATTATTATGAACTATGATAATAAAGACACGTTAATGTGGTAGTACCAAACAGAACCTCCAAATTTCCTCTCAGCTCACTGCTGTTTATTTTGAGTTTTAAATCATCAACAGTAAGCTGAGTATTTGGAAATTGAAGGATACAGTGTGCTCAAAAAAGATTGTTGTTCTACAGTGATTCTACAGTCACCTTTATAGTAGAGAAGTATAGCAAAAGTATGACAATATTTGGCTGCTGAACAGCACCATTTTAATGCAAGCAAATACACTAGCATTTATGTTTCCCACAACATAGGTTTATCGGGCTCTTATAGATATTAACGTTTTCTGACCAGTTCAGTTTCATCAACTTGAACACATTAGAAGTTAACGGCAGACTTTACGAATGATGTTGTACTTTAAATTCCATTAGCTGTAAGGTAACTTTGGCAAAATTAAAACTGGAGAACACTTGATTCTGAATGGCTGGATAGTGTACAGTATCTTCTGATGTAGCATTATGATGTCTATTCTCATCACAGCTGAATGGGCTGCATATTTAAGCTGTTATTAAGAAACAAAATAAAAAATAATCAAAAATAATCATTAATCAATCACTGAAATAATTTGTCAAGCCAAAATGCCAAACATTAACCAGGTCCTGCTACTTTGGGAAATTTTCTGTTTTTCTCTGTTTAATATAATTGTAAACAGAATATTTTGTGGTTTTGGACTGTTGATTGGAGAAAACAAGACAACTGAAGACACTAATTTAGGCTCCTGGAACTCGAAATTTGTATTTTTCACACTTTTTAAATATTTTAAAGACTGAAGAATTAATTAAAAAAATACTCAACAAATGAATCCAATATGAAAATAATCATTAGTTGTAGACCTAAATCTTCTCATTTTGGGTTTCATAGTATACTGACATGAATGGAAACCAATGGCTAAAAACACATTCAGTTCACTAACTGCAATAACACTGTTGTATAGTGACAGAGAAAATATGTTACTTGTAGGGGTACAACATGCAAACACATTTGTATTAAGGGGGGTTATGAGTCAGCCTTGCCTGATCTGTTTCAGATTATGGCTATATTTTTGCAGTAACCCATCTAAGGGGATGCCCTTCTAGGCAGGAACCTAATGGTGATGCTGCAGGGCTGGGAGTCATTAATTTAAATGTGGGTGCTGCATTTCATTGTTAAACATCGTTTACACATTTGTATCGATAAGGCACTAACCAGAAAAAAACCAAGATATTACTGTATCTGTAGAAAATAAGGTTTCTTACTGATAGTGTATAGCTGCAGAGAGGGCATCTCTATACTATATACAGTGTATGGGTACCACTTTGTAATAAGACATGCATTTTAGAGGGTTTAAGTGGTAACTAATGGCTTCATTAATGATCAATGTATCATTTACCAATGCTTTATAGAACTGTAATAAGCCAATAATAAGTGCAAGTTCTGGGTTGCCAGCTTGTGAAAATTGTGTTAGCTGGTGTTTATCCTTATAAATGTTGGTAAGCCATAAATAAATTCTCACATTCTTACTTTTACAAATATTTGTCATTAGAAAAGGGTCATGAATTTCTTAATTTCTAAAAAGCCATTGAGTCTATAGTTTCAAATGTTAACAAGCCATTATTACAATGTTTTTACAACAATCCAGTGTACAGTTGTAATTGTTAACAAATTGATATTATATGGATTTTGGTCCAAATGCTCTGCAAACCTTTTCCAGAAGGTGAGTAGTCGAACAGTCCATTGGAGAGTGTGTTTTTAATCAGGGTAAGACACATTGATTTTAACCTTACTATTGAAACATAAACGCTTAGATTTTATCATACCAGTTTTGACTGCCAAACTTCATCCCAGTTCGCTGGTTTGTTTTGAAACATCAGTGGTGAACTGTGAAGAAATTTGAGAATTTGGCTGTGCTGTTGGGTGCTAACACAGGGACTGTATCTTTCTATGTAATCTCCCTATGTATGTTGACCTTCAGCTACTAATGTACTCAATTCTTTACCTTTAATGAGACCAAAGACACCCAGGATCTAACCTCTTGGAGTGTGGTCAAGTGACAGCAAAATCACTTCAGAGTTCCAACCCCAGTGATTGTCTTTCAACACAAAGAGGAAAAGTACTGCAGCTGCTTTTCATTGGCTAGTCTATTTATGCAATTTCCCTCCTCATGCTTGTTTTCACCGTCATAATAATTCAGTGACCGTACAATAATATTGCATCCAGAAGCTCAGAATTAAAATTTTAAAATGTATTTCTTCTTAGACTGACAACATGGTTACAAAGGCAGAGCAGCCACTCCAACAGGCCTGCCAAAAACAAGGAGCTGAGCTGAAGCCCTGTTTGAATGTGCTCTAATCTGCAGCCCACTCCTGATACCCTGTCATGCTGCTGTACAAACGGCAGAAATGAGAAACCAGATAACATTGTTTGAATAAATGCGTTTGCAGATAATTGTGGTAGCAACTGCTTATTGCTTTAAACTGCTACTTAAATAAAGCAGACTTTGAGATAGTCTGTAGCCTAAAACGGTGAATGTACAACAGTCATTAAATGTTGGCCAACAGTGATGTTTTCTGTTACATAATAAAGCATCTTATTGCAAACGAAATTACTGTTCTCATGTTTTGCTTCTTGAATTTCTCAATTTCTCTTGAATCTCCACTTGAATTTATTTTCCATTATTGAACATAAGATGCCATTTGAAATCTAAATCCATCCTATGTACCACTTCATGCACATCTTCCCCATATGCATGATGTTTTAAGTATATTTGGAAACAATGGGAGCTTGACTAGATGTAATGCTGCACAGCATGCATTTCTAATGAAGATAATGATACTGTAGCAGGGTGGAAGGGGTGAATCTGTTTTTTCTTACACTCACAACATGGATATAAAGAAATAAAATAAGAAGGCATGCATTGGTGTGGTGTTTTAGAAACATTGGATTACCAACCAGGCAAAGCTGGCAACTGCCCTAGGGACTCAGATCTTCAGGGGCCCCAAGGGCCTTAGGGCTTACATTTTATTTTTACCTGATTTTGAGCCCTTGTCTTGTTGAGGGGCTCTTTTCAAAATCTAGTTTTAAACCTTTAAAATATCAGTTGATATTATGCTTACAAGTTCCTTGTAATATAGAACTTGGCTTTGCTAGGCCACAGTGAGTTTACAAACTGCAGGTAAGCTGCTGAATCAATGTATAGTCAGTATATTTCATTATCCACCAGTCATATGAACATACTGACTTGAGACATAGAGACAAACTAAACCTCCACAGGTTTGTTTACTGAATCTTTAAAAGCTATAGAGATAATTCTAAATGCCATTTGTTATTTTAAAGGATAAAAATAATTGCTAGCGCTGCAACACTGTAGCTCAAGCGAAAAAACTGGACATAATTAAACAAATTGCAGTACAGCCAGAGTGAGCAATAAACAAGGGAAAATAGCTGCTGAACTGAACAAGCACGCCACAGAATATGTTCTTATGAAAATTCACACTAGTCAGTTTAACAGTGATTGGAGCGTTGAACTGACTAACCAGTCACAGGCAGAGAATCATGCAACACATAGTTACAACTTTTGAGCAGAAAGCCATCAAAGACCATATAATACTGCAGATGCACATGAAGTCCTGACCTTTTTTTGTATGTGTATACAGTATGATTTGTATACGTTATAATACACACATCACCAGTGGTGCACTGGGTGTTCCCCATACATAGCATGGATGTATTAAAAGAGTACTCCAAACCCCAGATTTTTTTATTTTCAAACATGTAATCTTCAGCCCCAACTGATGCTGATTCATGTAACATCACTTGAAGCAATTTATCAGATTCCGTGCAGCTCCCTCTGCAGCCACAAAAGGCTTTTTACAACTTTTTTTTCAGATATGTAGTAGTACTGCCCAACACCTCTAAACAGACTGTGATGTGTGAAATTGAGGAGGCCCCCCTTAAAGAGAGCTGGATACAGTGTTCCAAAATGGAGCTACATTCATTCCATTGCTCACGAGCCTCAAATGCTATGCTAAGTTAATCAGGCATTTGCATATTTGCATTTTTGGGCTAAAGTATGCACATTAGATTCCTTGCGCCCACTGAGCATGGCCATTAGACTCCAAGCAAACATGAATGGCACCAAAATATTTTACTGATATGACTACGCCCAGGGCACACAGCCTGCGTGAGCAGTGTGATTTCTGCGCCCATGTTAACAGGGTAGAGAAGCCAGACCGCGTGGCTGCAGCAGTGTCTCGCCTATTTTTTCAGCGTGAGGCGCACGGTTCTCAGCAACAATAGATAGTGAAAAGATCTGTTGATAGTCATATGGACATCGTACTGGCAACATTACACTTTTCACTACAGTACTCAACATCTGTGTCCGTTTCAGATTAAAAGCCCTCTAGCTTTTCTGTTGACAGAATTACGTTGGCTGACAAGGGCAAATGCACTGCAAATTGAGAAAACACATGCAAATAGACAAAACACAAGAAAACATCTTCATTTATTCATTTGGGGATGTCTTTACAAAACATAGTCTGTGAACTTTTGGTGAATCAACAAATAAACATCGAAGCTGAGGTTATCTTTTTATCATTACAATGCTTGACCTTCTGTAGCCTATACCTCGGGATGTTTCTGGTCTAATAATGCCCATATGATTATCATGCAGGATACAGGTCATCTGTTAACACTGGTGGTAGGATAGTAAAGGATAATATCTGTCATAAACACTAAATCTCCTCCTTCAAATTACTGATAGAATTCCACTTTTTCAGTCTGCAAGATCTTGCGAGGTAGGCTACATGCAGTGGTCACTTTCAGTGCTGAGTAGAGCAGTAGCAGAAGTCAGAAAGCCACAACATGAATATTAATGGATGATTTACGGACCCGACTTCAATAACTTCGAGTCACAAACTGCGCCAACGAGCTTGACAACAAGCGTGTCCAAGCCGTGTTCAGCACTTTTTAGTGTCCTCTGGAAACACTTCCATTGTTGTTTTGTGTCTTTGCAGCAGATTTGTGTATTTGGTTGTGTTGTTTGTCTTTACAGCGCATTTCTGTGTTCGAGCGTGTTTTCTAAATGCAGCGCATGTGTTGTCAAATTAATGAAGATGTGTTGACAGCACACGTGTGCGAGCCGCAGCAGTTCAGCGACGTAGCCATCACGCACAGGTAGAGGTAGGTGGTGTGTCCCGGCGTTAGACTTTTGAATTTGTATTTAACCTAACGGCTCAGATTGTGATAGTACAAAGAGTCACTCAATTCAGATTGTTTGTGATGTTTAGTAAAATGTATTTGTTGTTTTACAGCAGATTTTATTTGAAATCGTGTCACATGACCTGCTATTCTAACTATGGCCACTACACCAGAGTAGATGCATAGCCCAGCACTGTTCCGGGGGGGCTGGTACCTGGACAGATGGGCCGAGCAACCCTTGTTGCCAATATGTCCCAGTTGCCAACTGCAGTGCTGGAACACAAACCTGTGAGCCCAGGAA
The DNA here is from genome assembly GCF_020085105.1 of Siniperca chuatsi. NCBI lineage: Eukaryota > Metazoa > Chordata > Actinopteri > Centrarchiformes > Sinipercidae > Siniperca > Siniperca chuatsi. The sequence goes on along the minus strand of NC_058050.1, from coordinate 29,037,304 downwards.
CCCTTTTCCCCAGCCATGTAAACTGTTAACAGCACACCTCAAATGTAACACAGGGTCAATTACTTCTTTTTGTACTGGCTTAATATATATATAATATAGCTTTGTATGTGTGTGTGTTTGTGACCTGTTACAGTCTATGGCACTGGTTCCCAAACTTTACTGGTTGTGACCAGTTCAACTAGCTCAATAACTTATTCATTGAAGAAATAGAATAAAAATTTGAAAAAGAACTAGAGGAAAGAACAAACATTACTTTATGTAGCAGTGTTTTTTCCTCTTCTGTTAAAAGGACTCACAGTACTTCAGATTTATCTTCAGATGATAGTGTTTCAGAGATGGCAAAACAGCAAACTTCAACCCCCCAAAGTCAGCATTGTATAGAGCAACTGGTCTCCCACAGTCTTCTGGGCTCACAGAAACCCCAGCAGACACTAAGTGGTTCTCTAGGTGAACTCTGTGGTACTGGAGTCACTGCTCCTCGTCCTCACCAGCTCTGCCAAGCACCACCAGCCTCTGCACATGTAACGCCAGCTGCCGGAATAATGTCCCAGCAACATGTCACAGCCAAATTCCTCCCTCTGTATTTGGACAAAACCAGAGCCAGATCCAACTGTGTGAGCCAGAGAGGAAGAGACAGAGAGATGGCTTGATACACACAGAGAAGCAGATGGAATAAACTAAGCTGAGAGAAGCCCCATCTAAGAGGCAGAGTAGGGAACGGTCCAACAGCATCATCCCAGCACCGAGTGTGGGGCCGCAGCCAAAATGTGGAATAACCAAATATTAGTCTCCACCTAATGAGAACTCCTTCAAACAGCTCAAACTCCAGACAAAGGCTTTGGAAGCTTTTAAAAGCCACAGTACCAGCCTCATCAGGGCATATCCCACAATGCAACACAAAAGTTGTGCATCAGTGAAGCCATAGACTGGAGCATGATCTGGGTATCAAACAGCCTCGCACAGGCAGGTTTCCTGCTCTGTGCTGACTCTTTGTATTCTGCTGTGTGCTATGACAGGTTCAGCAGCCCCCGCTGCTCCAGACCTGAACTCTGCCCGGGGTCAGCACCCACAAACCCACCCAACCCCCAAACCAACCTGCACCCCCTCTGACTTACTCACCCCTTAAACCAGTCCAGGCCATGTTTCCCAGCCTGTTCTGCCACTCAGGGAGGTCTCCAGCGAGACGGCATGACTGACAGCTTGGAACAAGAACAGGCAGGATAGAGACGAAAAACCCATCTCTCAACCCCTCCACCAGCCTCGTCCTATTCCAATTCACTCAACTCTTTTTCTGCCAAGCCAACTTCCCCTCCACACACACACACACACACACACACAGGCAACCAATGTTAGTGGAGAAATAAATTGCTCTTTAATAATTTATCTCTTCATGAGGACTGCCAGAACAAAACTAAATTCTATTCCACAAGAGATACTGAAAACAGTGACAGGCAAACATCCTACAAACAGAGAAAGGATGTAATTATGGGTTATTTGTATTATGTTTCTTTTATGCTATCTCTTAACTTGATTATTACATAAATAAATATATTCAGTGTACAGTTCATTCTATTTTAATATCCAAGGACAAGCCTCTAAAATTCCCAGTTGTTACTCACGTGTTCTGCATGGTCTGGTTTACTTCCACTGTACCTACATTTAATTACCAGTAGGAACCGGTAAGTATTTTATATGTACTGATTCATACGACGAAATTACACCGTAAATTGCGGAATGTTACGCAGTAAATTGCGGGCTGTATTATAAAGTGTTACCGACAATCCTGCACCTTGCTGTATAGCATATAAAATTATGTACTTGACTTGCACTACACATGTACAATGCAGTATATTGCAGGGCACTGTACAGTGTACTGTATATTAAATACATATTTAACTTAATCTATCTATCTATCTATCTATCTATCTATCTATCTATCTATCTATCTATCTATCTATCTATCTATCTATCTATCTATCTATCTATCTATCTATCTATCTATCTATCTGTCTATCCATCCATCCATCCATCCATCCATCCATCCATCCAATTGTATCACCACATCCTTGATCCTCAAAACAATCAAAATCACACACGACCCAGACCATTCACTGCCCTTCCCTCTGGACATAGGTATAGAATACCCACGTGCAAGAAGGCTCGTTTTGGCAAGAGCTTTGTTCCTGCAGCCATACAAGCTTTAAATAAGTAACTCTTAAGTTACTAGGAATCCAGTCTGTGGTGTGTCGAGTGTCTATCCATGTGTGTCTCTGACCCTGTAATTAAGTGTCCCTGTAAATCCCGTATTTTGTATAATTCTGTATAAATTCTGTATGTCTAACTTGTTAGTACTATGTTTGCACTGATTGTGGAAAAGAATAAACTATCTATCTATTTATATACAGTATTGCATAAATATATCAGATTTATGCAATCAGAATGTTACAGTAAAATTTAAATATAGATTGTTTGCTCGTTTTTTCATTAACCAGTGATCAACTTCAGCAAATCATGTGTCTGGGCATGTTCATCTGTTTTTTGAGCCCCGCTAACATTCAATTCTGTTGTTTTCTGTATGACTTGCAGCATTTCTGTTTTTGCTTGTGTATTATGTATTTGCAGTGTGTTTCTCAATGATCAATGTTTCTCACACAGTCACCGAATAATTGGTGAATGTGTTTCTTAATTTGCTTAATTTGCTATTTATTTATATTGGATTTTGTTCTAAATACTGTTTGATGTGTTGTCAAAGTGGTGAAGCTCTTTTCTTCATTTGCTTGTGTGTGTTGAGCTCTTTCTGGCATTGTACTATATACAGTAGACTAGTCTTTGTGGTTTGGAAACTGGTGTGGTTTTGCTCTTGTGTGACGGTTGACCGTGTAGACAGACAGGAAACATGGGGAAAGAGAGGGGTATGACATCCCATAAAGGGTTACCAGCAGGAACTGAACTGTGGATGTTGCAATTACGTGGTATGCAGCCCAATCTTTAAAAAAAAATAGTCAAAGTGAAAAGTATATATTATTAATCCATTTCAGACAGTGCAATGAATTCTTCTATACATCAGAAATGGATCAACGTGAGCATTTGAATGAACTGATCAAGTAAATGCTATATGACCCGTTAGGGATAATGTATAGCGAGCTGGTCATTATTGCGAAATTAACCCCGATAGGCTTGTTACACAGATACTAAAGAAATCAATAATTTGACACCAAATATTGATTTAATTGATTTAAAAATTATTTTAAAACTTTTTTTTAGCCCCAGGACTCTCTGCGGATTGATATGATTGGACTCGAGAGTCTATGATCAGAACAACGGTCTGTTATTCATAGCAGCGGCCTGCTCTTCAGAAATAACAGACTGCAGAATACCGTAACTGACCAATCAGAGTCGAGTATTCAACAAAGCCCTGTAATAAATTAAAATATTGGTCTTTCTAAAATGATAAAGACAATATTGTTAATAGCATGTGAATACTATTCTTTCTGTGAGTATCCTCTCAGATATCGTGAGCATATCATTAATGAAGGAAAGTTTCAACAAATATTTCCATTAAAACATGATACTTTCAGAATCGGAAGTTCCTTCTTGACCTTAGAAGTAGTAAAAAATTATATTACAAGGTTCATTCATTTATTTGTTTAGTTTTTTCACTGAAGCTTTCAGCCACATGGTCTTAATCAGCAGATGGATTTTGCTCAGTTGTCATGGAGATGGTGTAGTTGTTATCACGTGACCTAAGTATGGATTGTTTTATCGTTAAAATTCCATAGATCATCCTTAGGTTATATGATAACTAAACAATCTCAATGATAGCTGAACAAAATCCAGGCAGAGATGAAGGCTGCATGAAAAACCAAATAAGTGGACGTTGCGATAAGAATTTTTAAACTATTATTTTCTCACTGTGACAGTTCTAATTTACTTTTCATAGCAGGAAAGTGATATACTCATAGCAGGAAATCTTTCAGAATTGAAAGAAAAATGAAAAAACTAAACAGAACAAAATTTAGACCATAACTACAAAAGGAGACGTTTGTTTTTCTGCCAAATAGACAAAAAAATGGAGAGGATTAATTCATATTTACATATGCATTTATGTGCAGCTGCTATGGTTTTTATGTTATAAATGGTCTTCAATGCTTCATACAAATGCATTAATAAATATAAAATACATGGTCTACATATAAGTAAATTTAAGTGCATTTATTGGCAGCCACACAATAATTGCAAAGTGCTAACACATTTTTGGCTGGTAAGCTTTCAGCAGAGCTTCCTGCTGTTTAATAACATTTTTTTTCATATCTCATCCTATCCTTTCCCAGTGTACACCATATGCCTGTTGGAGTGATGCTCAGATAATATGAATCCTAGAATATGTCTGATGTCTGTGTGACATATTTTATAACTCTGTTTGGATGAGACCTTAAATGATATCTGTCAAAAAGGAAATAGCTTTCCATCACTGCCCTATTTAAAGGTACCCACAGGTATAGCATATTTATGGTAACATGGGAATAGAAATGATTCAGCGGCGATGCTGTGGACCCGAATACCAACTTTTGTTTTGGAGTTCCAACAAACAAAGAGATAACCTTGATGCCTTAAGGGTCAGCCTGTTTGCTTGGACGAGGGTAAAATTACAGTCATGTCTTAGTGTTTTTTTTAACCTGTTTCAATTTTGCAGGGCACACAGTGAATCAGACAGCAGCTTAAGCAATTAACAAGGAGAGACATTATGTTAATGAGAGCGTGGAGCTTGTAAGGTCACTTTCGTTGTGCATGTTAAGCCACGACTCAGGGCAGGGATTCTCCGCCTCCAGATTAATTGAAGGTAGCATAAAGGAATGAGGTGCAGAATTAGTTTACCTGATTTGTCACACAAGGCCATGTGCTGGAAAAAAGAATACAGTCCCTGGACCAAACTTCACTGGTTTGTTTAATCATCTTCATGATTTGATGTAGTGACACAAGATGCAGTATGGAGCTACAGTAAGAAAAGCTGCAGCTGGGTAGTCTGCTGGGTGGGAAGACTACCTGATCATGCAGGTAAGCAAGGTGAAAATTAAGCAATAAAATCATAAGTGAAACAATGAGCTACAAACACAACACTTTGACACAATCTTGACAGCAAATTAAAAACAGCAGAGAGACATATTATGATCTTCAGTACTCTGGGATGTTGTTGAGAATCTTTATAAAGAAAGCTAGAAAGTAGACCATGAGTTAGAAATGATTTTTTCAAGCTATGATTTCCAAGGTCAAGAATGAACTTTCATGCTCAGCAGAGCTGTGTTGACTAGCACAAAGGTTTTTAACGCATTTTAACATACCACGAATCGTTAAAAACCAAGTTATGTAATGTTCTGTTTTTCTTGTGGCACCGAGCTGTAGGCAGTTTGTTGCAGCTGCCTCTCGCTACTATTCCTGTTTTTGGGCTTTAGATTTGTTTATTCTGGACTTTTGTTGAATTTTTTACTTCTGCTGACTTTTATTTTATTTGAATCACGACCAATTTATGTAAGCTTGCTTACACCACGGCAACTTTTATTTCTGGTGTAACTGGTGGAGTACAAGTTACCTGGAGACTATGGTTGCTTACATTTTCAACGAGCTACTGTGTAGCTGGAGTTCCTTCGGCACACATACAGAGGTGTTATGGAAAAACTGTCGCCATGGCAGGAGAGCCGGTGTGAAGGTCAGAGAGAGGAACTAGAAGCAGAGGAAATTAAAATAATCTTTTCCACTGATTATCATGGGGAACGTGAGGTCACTTGCCAACATGGCGAATAAACTAACCGCCTCGGTGAACAGCCAGCGTGCTTACAGGGAGTGCGTCTGCTCTGCTCAAAGTAGACAGTTCCGTCAGTGTAGTTTGATGTGCTTCTCAGAGACATGGCTACACCAGGATATCCCGGACCATAACGTTTCCATTGACGGCTTTCAGACTGTTTAGGCCGACAGGGATCACACCGGGAGCGGTAAGTGGAAAGGGCTTGCTGTTCTGGTCAACAACAGATGGCGCAACCCTGGTCACATTACTATCAAGCACAGTATCTGTAGCCCGGACATTGAACTGTTAGCTGTGGGACTCCGGCCATATTATCTGCCACGTGAATTCTCATATGCCATTGATGTGACTGTTTACATCCCCCCCTCTGCTAACCCGGGATTCACACCGCCATAGCACAACTCCAGACAACACCCGAGTACACTCATATTAATCTCTGGTGACTTCAACCATGTCAGTGTTTCAACAACACTGACTAATTTCACCCAATATATAAGTTGTCCGACTAGAGAGGAGAGGACACTGGACCTGCTGTATGCTAACGTTAAGGACGCATACAGCTCTTCCCCCCTCCCCCTCCTGGGTAGGTCAGACCACAACCTGGTTCACCTCAAACCTTGCTATATCCCTCTGGTTAAAAGGCAGCCTGCGACCACAAGGGCAGTGAGGAGATAGTCAGAGGAGGCCTATGAGACACTGCAGGAATGCTTTAAAGTGACAAACTGGTATGTATTCTCTGAGCCTCATGGAGAGGACATTGATGGGCTCACTGAGTGCATCACTGGCTAGACTAACTTCTGTGTGGATTGCAATGTCCCTACTAAGATGGTCCATTGTTATCCTAATAACAAACCATGGGTAACAAAAGACATCAAAGACATCCTGAATGCCAAGAGGAGGGCCTTTACTGATGGTAATAGGGAGGAGGTGAGGGCAATCCAGGCTGACCTGAAGGTGAAGATCAGGGAGGCCAAGGAGAAGTACAGGAGGAAGCTGGAGTGGAAACTCCAGCAGAACAACATGAGAGAGGTCTGGAGTGGCATGAAGAGCATAACTGGCTTCAGAAAGACTGGCAGCATAGGAGTTGAAGGCAGCTTGGACAGGGCCAACGAACCTAATCTGTTCTTTAACAGATTCGACACACCGGCTCCTGCTCATCCCCCCTCTAACTTGCTGAGTCCTACTCCCCCCTCAATTGGCTCTTAGGCTAACGGCCCTCTTCACACTGATGACTCTCCCCTCCCCCGCCTGTAACCTCTGCTGTGTGCCTTACTACTGACTAGGTGAGAGGACAGCTGATGAAACTCCACTCAAACAGGCTGCAGGCCCCGATGGAGTTTGCCCCGGGGTGCTAAAAGCCTGTGCCCCCCAGCTATGTGGAGTCCTTCACCATGTCTTCAACCTGAGCCTGAGTCTTCAAAGGGTCCCTGTTCTGTGGAAGACATCTTGCCTCGTTCCTGTGCCGAAGACGCCACGTCCCAGTGCCTCCAAGGACTACAGACCAGTGGCACTGACCTCCCACATAATGAAGATCCTGGAGAGACTGGTGCTGGAACAGCTGCGGCCCATAGTCAGAGCCCTCCAGGACCCCCTTCAGTTCGCCTACCAGCCCCGGATGGGAGTTGAGGACGCCATCATCTTCCTGCTGAACCGCATCCACACCCACCTGGACAAGCCGGCAAGCACGGTGAGGATCATGTTTTTTGACTTCTCCAGTGATTTCAACACCATCTGGCCTGCCCTGCTGGGTGAGAAGCTGGCAGCAATGCAGGTGGATGCCCCCCTCGTGTCCTGGATTTTTGACTACCTGACTGGCAGACCACAGAATGTGCGCTTGCAGCACTGTGTCGGACAGCGTGGTCAGCAACACTGGGGCCCCTCAGGGGACTGTCCTCTCTCCCTTCCTCTTCACCTTCTACACCACGGACTTCAGCTACCACACAGAGTCCTGCCACCTTCAGAAGTTTTCTGATGACTCTGCTGTGGTGGGATGTATCAGCGGTGGTGATGAGACTGACTACAGGGCTGTGGTGGGGAACTTTGTCTCATGGTGTGAGCAGAACCATCTGCAGCTCTATGCGACAAAGTCTGAGGAGCTGGTTGTAGACCTACGAAGGGCCAAGGCACCAGTGACCCCGGTTTCCATCCAGGGGGTCAGTGTGGACATTGTAGAGGATTACAAATACCTGGGAGTACACATGGACAATAAACTGGACTGGGCTATGAACACTAAAGCTGTTTACAGGAAGGGCCAGAGCCGCCTCTATTTTCTGAGGAGGCTGAGGTCCTTCAACATCTGCCGGACAATGCTGAAGATGTTTTATGAGTCTGTGGTGGCCAGTGCTATCCTTTATGCTGCTGCATGCTGGGGCAGCAGGTTGAGGGCAGTGGATGCTAACAGACTCAACAAACCGATCCGTAAGGCCAGTGACATTGTGGGGGTGGAGCTGGACTCTCTGTCGGTGGTGTCAGAGAGAAGGATGCTGGCCAAACTACATGCCATCTTGGACAGTGTCTCCCACCCACTCCATGATGTGCTGGTCAAACAAAGGAGTACCTTCAGCGAAAGACTCATCCCCCCAAAAAGCACCACAGAGCGCCACAGGAAGTAATTCCTGCCAGTGGCCATCAAACTCTTTTTGTTGAGCCTGATAGCGTCCGCTACCCTCAGACAAAACTGAAGTTATTGTTCTTGGCCCCAAACACCTCAGAGACACATTATCTAAAGATATAGTTACTCTAAATGGCATTGCCCTGGCCTCCAGCACCACCGTAAGGAACCTCGGAGTTATCTTTGATCAGGATTCATCCTTTAACTCCCATATGAAACAAGCTTCAAGGACTGCCTTCTTTCACCTACGCAACATTGCAAAAATCAGACCGATCCTGTCTCAAAATTATGCCGAAAAACCAGTGCATATATTTGTTACTGCTAGGTTGGACTATTGCAATTCCTTATTATCAGGCTGCCTGAATAAGTCCCTTAAGACTCTCCAGTTGATCCAGAATGCTGCGGCACGTCTACTGACAAGAACTACGAAAAGAGATCATATTTCTCCAATATTAGTTTCTCTGCACTGGCTCCCTGTAAAATCCAGAATAGAATATAAAATCCTTCTCCTCACCTAAAAAGCTCTTAATGGTCAGGCACCATCATATCTTAAAGATCTCATAATACCATATTACCCGACTAGAACACTGCACTCCCAGAATGCAGGGTTACTTCCAAAAGTAAGAGTCTCCAAAAGTAGAATGGGAGCCAGAGCCTTCACTTATCAAACTCCTCTCCTGTGGAATCACATCCCAATTTGGGTTGGTAGGCAGACACCATCTCCACATTTAAGAGTAAGTTTAAGACTTTCCTCTTTGATAAAGCTTATAGTTACGGCTGGCTTGGGTGAGCCCTGAACCATCCCTTAGTTATGCTGCTATAGGCCTAGACTGCCGGACGACTTCCCATTATACACCTCTTTCCTCTCTCCTTCTCTCCCTCTCCATCTGTATGCATTTTTATCCCATTACTGCATGTTACTAACTCAACATCTTCTCTCTCCCATAGTTCTGTGCTTTCTCGTTTCTCTTCTCTCTCCTTCTGTTGCTTTCAGCAGGTATTTCTGCCTCCGGAGCTGCAGAGACTGGATCTGTGGTTGTGGGCTACCTGCTGCCCCCGTGTTCCTGCTTGACAACTGCTACTGCAGTTACTGCAGTTGTGTAGTTGTGCCTCCCTCTCCCTCCACCCCCTCTCCCATAAACCCCTCCCTTCCCCTCTCTCTCTCTCTCTCTCTCGCTCTCTATCTGTCTGTCCCTCTCTCTCTCAAAACCTAATATGACAACGGCGGATGGCCGCCCACCATTGAGTCTGGTTCTGTCCAAGGTTTCTGCCTCTTAAAGGAAGTTTTTCCTTGCCACTGTCGCCAAATGCTTGCTCATGGTGGGATTTGTTGGGTCTCTGTAATTATTATTATAAAGAGTACGATCTAGACCTGCTCTATAGGAAAAGTGCCATGAGATAACGTCTGTTATGAATTGTCGCTATATAAATAAAATTTAATTGAATCAGCTGTTCCCTGGTGTAAACAATGCAAACAGCTGTTCTTCTACCCTGACCAAGTATCTATTTATAATATATAAATAAATAAACTCCCAGGCTATAAAGGTTACAGCAATGACACGTGATGCGCCTTTAGACACTGCGCATTTTACAGGTTGTAGAGAGAGGAGGAGCTAGTTTGAAAGGGGGTTGCCGTCTCAGCCAGTAGCTAAGTTTACAAGAATTTGCAAATTTTCATGGCAAAAAGATATAAGACAAACAGTTAGGCTACATTCAGATAGCTTTCATTTTAGCTTGTTCGTAACAATTCGCTATTAGCTTAACAACCACGCTGTGGTTGTAAAACAACAACTGCGGACAAAGCAGGTGGAAATATTGCTTTTCTCCTTATCTACCTTTTACTCGAGTTGTCGTCACCTAGACTAAAACGTTACCTTCACTTCACCTGGTTCACTGTTTCCATCGCAGCCTCTCTGCTTTGCTGTCCGCTGTGTGTGTGTGTGTGTGCGTGTGCAGGAGCTCAGCCCCGCTCTCGGTCAAAAAACAGCTTAGAAGACAGAGACGCTAGCACGACCATAAAATATTTTTAAATATTTTTTGGCCATGGATCTGCTCCAAAATGTAATGGGTTCTTCATTGGCCCATGCTACACCCTTCCACCAAGTTTCATGAAAAATAGGGCCAATAGTTTATCCATAATCCTGCTGACAGACAAACAAACAAACAGGACCGAAAACATAACCTTCTTGGCGGAGGTAATAATAATAAAACAGATGATGTTGGAAATGAAACAGTGTGCTAGCAGAGATATTATGAACAATTATGTTTCCACTATGAATGGACAGAGTATTGAGAGGGTTTCAGAGTATAAATATCCTGGTATCTGGCTGGATCAAAAAGTTACATTTAAATTTCAAATTGACACACTAGCAAGCTACGACAAAAAAAAAGGATATTTATACAGAAAAAGAGCTAATTTTCCAATGTTCAGTAGGAAGTGCATAATTGAGGCCATCTTCTTGTCTGTCTTGGACTATCAGAATCAGAAAAGAAATACTTTATTGATCCCCGAGGGGAAACTCTTTTGTTACAGCAGCTCGCCTTTACGTCAGTGCACACATGGTGATGTTATCTATGGATGCGCCTCTGCCTCCACTCTTAAGCCGCTAGATTCAGTTTGTCATTCCGGTGCTACTGGTGACAGTTATTCTACTCATCATTGCATCTTGTATGAAAAGGTTGGATGGGCATCTCTAACAGTAAAACGTGACAGACATTTGTTTCTATTTATTTATAAAGCCCTTTATGGCAACTTGCAACAATACATCACTTCCTTATTATTAAACTGGTCCCACAGTCATGATTTGACTCGATCTAGTGATTGGTTGAAACTCGATGTCCTGCGTGCAAACACTAAATTTGGGAAAACTGCTTTTGGTTTTTGCGCTGCACACACTTGGAACATTTTACAACACACACTAAATATATATACATTTGTACCTATAGGTCAATTTAAAACCATGATTACAAACTACTCCGCACTTGAATGTAATTGTTTTTAACTATGTTCTGTTGCTGTGTGTTTTTTCGATTGCTGTGTGATTTCTCGTTACTTATTTTTTGTGTGTATTTGTTCTGTTTTGTACTCTCGACATCATTGAAAATGAGGGCATGCCCTCAATGATTCCTCAAGATTTAAATAAAGAAGGTTGAATGAAAAAAAAATTGATAAAAAGGTTTTTTTTAAAAGATGTTATGTACGTGATATGTTTTGAGAATTGAATTAAAAGATGTCACTGATTCTGCAGCGTCAGATCTTCAGGCAGGGAGTTCTAGAGCTGAGGGGCCCTGACTGTAAAAGCCTGGTCACCTTTAGTCTTGAGACTTTGGAATGGCCAGCAGAGCCTTGCCTGAGGATCTGAGGCTGCGCTCAGCTAGGAGCTAAACCAAGAAGTGCTTTAAAGGTGATCAGTAAAATTTTTAAATCAATTCTAAAACTCAATTTTAACCAGTGAAGCTAAAACAGGAGTGATATGATCTTGTCTTTTAGTATTAGTTTTTTTGGCTCAACCCTGAATACAATACAATGAATTACAATGAATTACAATAATCTAACTGAGATGATATAAAAGCATGAATGACCTTCTTGAGATCAGGCCAAGAGAGAAAAGACCTGATTTTTGAGGTGCTTCTCTGTTGACAAAAACATGATTTAACAACTTTTGTAACTTGTTTCTCAAATGAAAGGTCACTGTCAAATATCACACCCAGGTTTGACATTTGTAGACAAAGAACTAGATGTTTTTGTAAAAGTGGGATAGACTTTGGAGGACCAAAAAGACTGAGTTCAGATTATTTTTCATTTAACTGGAGAAAGTTTTTGGACAGCCATCACTTTATTTCTGACAGACAAGATAATAACTTTCTAATGAAGATTTTTAATGGGACAAATATTTGTGTGTCATCCACATAACAATGGTTCTACATTTTGTGTTTATGTATGATATTTCCTAGTGGCAGCATGTATATCTGGAACACCACAGGTCAGAGGAGGAGGCATCACCAACCATGACTGAAAAAGATCTGTTTGATATATAAGATAATAAAAACCAGTCAAAAGCAGAATCCCCGATGCCAAACCACTTTTAAAGATGATCCAATAGTATACAATGATCATCTGTGTCAAATGCCGAGCTGAGATCGAGAAGAAGTGGGTGCACTACTGTGTGCTTAAGGCAGGAGGGAGCACAGGGCCAGAAATCATGGCAGAAAAACTATTTATTTGCCAGTGATCTAACATTTAACAGTACTGAGTTGGCAGTGGAGGTTACTGGTAGCAATGGGAATAGCCTTAACACAATGATGTCATAATTAAAGACATTTTCTAATGTTTGTGAAAAGAATGTGGGCCCTCTAATCTACTTCAGTTTTAACCATCTGAACTGTACATCACACACATCAAAGTTCTGTACATATCCAAAAAAGATGGACCATGTACATCATTTACACAGCCGTATTTGTGTTGTTGACCAATTGCTCAACAACGTTTCAAGGTTTACCATTTAAACTGGAGCTTTTTTGTAAGTGAATCCACTGATTTGCAATAACTCTGTTGAAATGATTGTTTTCAGTATGAAATTTCGCTGATATAAATGCTGGTGTGACCAAGTCTTTAGACTAACACACTTACAGTCAGTTAAGTGGTCTCGTCCATTTCTGACAGGATAGATCAAATGTTTGATTGCATAGGCGATTTATTGTAGAATTAAATGCTATTTCAGAGGTTTTTGCCAGCTGCCAAGAATACAATTTGAAGGGAAGTAGCAATGTCTAATTGTTAGCTTTAATTTAAACATTACAGTAATTTTGGCTCCAAACACATTATTATTATTATTCTGCATGAAACTATATTGTTCAAACTGAAATTTCAACCACTAAATGTGAAACAATGGTGCTAAGTGGAGAAGCAGTGTGAGAAAGAGAAGTCTCTGGACTGCTCACTCAGTGCAATCTGTCATGATCTGCACGTCCATAAGTTGCAGTACATCAGCAGTCCACTACTTAAGCACACAAAACCGTAAATACAGCACACAAATGAAGCCGTTAATCAAACATTTACAGAACCTTTCACCATGTCAATATGCATTAGCTGCTGACTGATTTCCATTTGTCTAATTAATCAATCCCCACCTTCAAACTCAATTGCCATTAATTCACTGATGAGCAGGGTCATAGCACACTCCTCACACACATGAATCTTCGCCTGTCACTGATCCAAAAATAACCACCCAGCTCTGCTCGCCTGATGACTCTCTATAGAGAGAGTAAAAACGATGAATGTAAACACAAAGATGATGAGAAAGATATTTTTCCCCCCTTGTTTCTTCTTCTTTATGTGTATGTAAGACATCCAGTTGACTCTATGTCTTCATGTAGCGGCTCGTGCTGGAAGCTACTAGCTATAAAGGCACTCTCTGAGCTTTTTGTGTTTTGAAAAGGTACAGTTATTACACACACAGCCCATTTCAGGTCTCAAGTGAGAAACAGTATTGATTGAGCCACAAATCCAACAAAAGGGGCTTAACACCCACTCTCCGATATCAATCCAGAAACATGACTCAGCAAGATCTCGCTCTTTTAGAAAAAGAAAAAAAGGGAATCTGTTCCCCAGAGGTAAGCCACTGTTTTCAATCAGCAGCCAACATGCTGCCACTGCCATCGCCAGTGCTTTCCAACTGGAATCAGACCAAGCAGCTACATCGGCCCCACGTTGAACATCTCAACTGTCGTTCTGGGAATAAAACACAAGGACTCTAATTTCACTTCTGCCTTCCCTTCACCCACTCTCTGTCCTTCTTCTTCTCTTTTTCATTCATCCCCCTCATCTCATATCTCTTCTCTCCTCCATTACTCTCTTTTCCTTTCCATTCCTTGTCTCTCGTGGGTTGCCTTTTTTTGGCAGGGTTCCCAGATAAAAGTGGTACGAAAGCAGCGTAGAGGAACAGTTATTACAGGCAGTGTGCTCTGATCACAGAGGTTTCAGATCACAGTGACAGAGACTCTTCTTATCACACCCAGGGCTCACAACTCTGTTTTCCATTCGACTCCCTCAGGTCGACTGGGAAGTTACAGTAAGAGAAGTCACTGCACATCACCCTAACACGTATATTATGTCCAGTACAATGCTTTATATCGTCAAGTACTTTGTGTCTGTAAAAACAAGCCATCCAGCAGAGAAAATGTGGAGAAACACTTGGAAATTCACAAAGTTTTTGGTAGATTGGTCAATGGTGGTAAGAAATACATGTGCCCCATATCATTTACAGTGCTTCAGTGGGCTTTACAGGCCTGCGTCAGCAAGGTTCTGACCCACTTACACTGTCAAAAAATGTTAAAGCATTGCTGGAGTGTTTTAGATACTTGTCACTCGTCTCTTTTTTTATGCTCCAGTTCTATGTTCTTTCTCTTGCATGTTTACCTCTCATGTCTACTGGATGTGGCTACAGGTTGTGCTATGGCTGCATCACGTCTGATGATGATGATGAACAATTTTAACCATTCCACAGAAAAATTATGCCCTCTCCTAAACCATTTGTTTAATAATAATAATAATAATAATACCTTTATTTGTATAGCACCTTTCATACATGAAATGCAGCTCAAAGTCCTTCACAGTATGGCATTAAAAACAAAACAAAACATAATAAATAAAAATAACAAAAATATTTAAACAGTATGGCATGAAAAACAGCACAGCAATGTGCTCGTCTGGTGGCAGAGTTCTGAACTAGCTGAAGTTTTCTTATCAACTTTTTTGGTAGGCTAGTGAAGAGGACATTACAATAATCCAACATGCTTGTAATAAAGACATGGATCAACTTCTCGGCATCCTGCTTTGTTAAGAACGGCCTCACTTTGGCAACATTTCTCAGGTGGAAGAATACTGTCTTGCTAATATGAGCAATATCTCTGTTTTATCTTCGTTAAGTTTTAAAAGACTGTCACTCATCCATTGTTTTATCCTTGTGCAATACCATATGGCAAGTCATGTTTCAAAGATACATGATCACCCAGACTAACATAGAATTTTCTGCCTTTTATGTATGTTTGAAACCAGTTTAAATCACTTTCAGAGAGACCAACCCATCTTTCAAGACAATTAATTAAATAGTATGGTTGATGGTGTCAAATACTGAACTTAGATCTAAAAGGATGAGGATTGACACTTGATTCAAATCGGTAGCACATCTGAGATCATTTACTATCTTGACTAGGACCGTTTCTGAACTGTGGTTGGATCTAAAACCAGATTGGAACTTCTCTAAAATACTGTTTTCATTGAGAAAGATATTAAGTTGATTAAAAACCGCTTTCTTGGGGCGCCCCAGTAGCTCGAATCCAACCCGCGGCCCTTTGCCCCCCCCACATTTCCTGTCTCTCTTCAGCTGTTCCTATCAAATATAGACAAAAAGCCCAAAAAATAATCTAAAAAGAAAAAAAAAAAACGCTTTCTCAGGTTTCAACAAGGATAGCAGCACCATCAGTGCTGAGCCACGTCGCTAGAGGAAATAAGAAGCCTAATTGCTTATTGGAGATCAAATCATTGATTGTAAAGGACTTTGTGGTGAGTGATCCTACATTAAGTAAGTTAGTTATGAATGGAACTGGCTGTAGTTGAATTTGGCGAGGTTCTGTCTACGTACGTACGAACTTTGCAATTCAGAGTCAAATGTATATTAACTGATATACCATGTTTAATTAATGTTATAGGAAGAATGGGAAGTTTATTTCAACATGCTGATTTTGATACAGGAAGTGACACGATCTGCTCAAGCGAAAATAAAGCAAATAAAGATAAGAAAAGAGTAGTGCGTGAGCCATCACAGAGACGCTTCACTTGCGTGTCTGATGGACCTCCACCAGTGGGATGGAAGTGGCTTGTATCGAACAGCTGCAACAGAGTTGGAATGTGACGCAGCCGCATCCAGTTGACATTAATGGTTAGTTACTGTAAGGTAAGATGCTTGTTTTTGTCCTGCTTCTAGCTGTTGTCATTATTTGAAAAAGAAGATAAATAAAGCCATAAGGCACACTGAAGTGCAATCTATCCAGTGAACAAGTTATGTGTCAGTTTACAACTCTTGGTTCATTTGTGATGAGCTGGCGTGAACACGAAATGGACCAGAACTAAAAGGTAATGATGAATTATGTTTTTTCTTTGGTCCAGAGCAAATTAACCAAACTACAGGGGTGAAAGTGATCTTAGAAGATAAACACAAAGCACTGAAGCAAATGGATGGTACTGGTTTTATATTTTCTCATCAGTATACTTAACTGACCAATAGGAAACAACCTGAGTTACACTGAACAGAATGCAATGTCATGAAAACTCATCTCTGATGTGAAGTGTTCATGGAATCAAAGAGTTTGAGACAATATGACTTGACAATTGAATGATGGACAGAGGGATTAATTCATTCACATCTTGTTCATTCATTAATTTTGTCCATGAGACTCACGGTCATGAAGCCGTCCAGTAGACCAGAGTCAGGTTTGGGTGGAGCCTGCAGTCGCTCCATGGACCATTTCTCTATGATGGAGGCCACTTGGCTGTTCTCAGTGTTGAGGATTCTGAAACCCGTCATGTTCACACCACTGTATCGGTAAGGTTCCACGTCCAGTGCAAACAGATCCTGGAAAGAAGGAAAATACATTAGAGATAGAAGAGAAAGACTTTAATTTGATTAATTGACAGCCCTGCAGTTGAAAGTTATTGAGATGGAGCAAGGCTAGAAGCTCCCTGTTGTTTCCAGACTTTGTACTAATGGCTTATGGCCTGGACTGAGCTCTACTCTGTATATGCTTGCAAAGTGGAAGGTGTTATTTCGGGCATCCAACAGGGTTCCAGAAGTAAAAGTCCCATTCATTTTCTTAAGGGACTGGGTGACTGGCAGTTAGAGCTTACATGGACATGACATTCTCCTGGTTGAATCATCAGTCCAAAAAATGAACAACTGTGTTAGAAAATATCTGGTTCTTTGATATAAAAGTCAAAGGGATCAGCCTGTTGACATATAAACATAAAGAGAGGTAAACTACAATTCCAAAAGAGCATTTTTGTAAGAAACATCCAATCATTGAGCTTACAGTTCTGTTGCGTCCTCCTCTACTGCCCAGCTTAAACTAAAGATTACACTTTGCAGAAACATGAACCAAACATTCTAAATCAGTTCACTTTCAGATTCTGTCAATTTTTAATGAATTCAACAGCTGTGTTGTTTTGTTCATTGCTGCAAACGACAAAGCAACATCAACTGAAATTCTTAAGCTATTGGCTATACCAAACGGACAGAACCAAGACGATTAGTTGACATAATTCAAACTAATGGCCATAACATAATCTTATAGTATTGTTAAATTATTCAGGAGACTCTGCGTTTATATTGTGAAACTTAATTAAAAGAAAACTGAAATGGGAATTTACTCTGTAGGGAAAAACTTCCAGTCTTGTATTGAAGTCTGTTTCCTCTTTGAATAGTGTTTCCCATAGTATTGCTCTCCATGGTTTGGGTGGATGTTAGGTTAAGCACTACAAAAGATGACAGGTGATGAGACTGGTCATGCTTGATCAGCCCTTAACATACCTACTTATATGATAATGGCATTCTACTGATCCCACCCAATTACTAAGTGTGCTGGGGGAACATTTCACATCTCTGGCCACAAATATACCTAAAATGCACCTTTACATCCTTTGCGCACAGTGCACTTAACTGTAAAGAACCCTATACCATAACCTGTACTCACTAACCGTATTTGGCTAACTTTTTCTTGCTGTTTCCACTCTTTATTGCTAAGCTAGGCTAACCATGCCCGGACTCCAGCTCTGTACTTATATGTACTCACAGACATGTGATTGATATCCATCTTTTCATCTTGCTCCCAGAAAGAGGTGATAAGGGTATATTTGTTTAAATATATCTTTGAAATGTAACTCACTACCACAACTACTGCTTCTTTCATTATTAGAATGATAGTAGTGGTAGTAGTATTATCGTTTCATAATAACTCGGTCAACTGAAATCTACTAAACTGCATTACATACGTCATGACAGTGGTGAACCTTATCAAATCTTTCACAAAAGGCCAGTATCAGGCCCATGATTGACAAACTGATATACTGACCAAACCTTTTCCATACAGTATTAGACAAAACAGTTAACACAAGGTAAATGAAGAGTAAAGTAAGTCTGGCAGGAAAATGGCTGCCATATGTGGCCTCAGTATGGCTGGGTTTGTTCACTCTGCTGGAAGAATTAGGCTGTCAGCACTGGACTCTCAAACACAATAGTGGGAAATGGCAAGACACCCCTCTGTCTGTTACTATGCCTCATTCATGTTTGTATTTTACTTTTCATCTTCCTGAAAATATCAGAGGGATATTTAATTATCTTGCATAAATTGTGCCACGCTCAATGGCTGCAGAAAGTTTGCACATTTAGATGTTTCATTTCAAACCAAAAATCATCCCTTTTAGCTGATGTGATGAAAAGCACAGACAGCTGAAAACCTGAATTGTCCAATTTTCAAAGGAACTTAACATTAAAAAAGCAAAGGATGGGGAGAGGCAGAACACACAGAGAGAGAGAGACAGTGTTTTGATTCTACACAACAGAAGCAGCCTCGTCAGGATGAGAGTGGGAAGGAGCTTCAATAAGAGTTTGATGTGAGTCAAATCTTTGACCTGAAACATGGACTGAGAGCAAGGTCACACAGTCAGAGAGCTTAGAATAATGGTCACTAGTGTGTAGGGCTGCCCCCTGATAGTTGACTAAACCGCTGGTCGATGAGAAGTCTTGATCGAGTTTTCATTAGTTGGGTAGTCGATGAACCCCCAAACCACACCTCCTACCCCCCAAACTACATTTGGTAGCTGCGCCTTGTCACAGAGACGAACGTATCAGGGGATTGTGGCAACACAGACATTTTCTCTTGTAACACAGGAAGCCACTTACCGGTGCACTGCTGCTGACTGTACTAGCTGCCATTAGCTAGTTAGCTAACTTAGAAGTCCTATTAGCTGATTCTGCCCGGACTGGAAGCTGGCCTCCGAGACTGACAAGAAAACTGAACCAAGGTGATTCATAGCGGCTCTGACCAGGACTCTGACTCTGACTCTGGGGACGACGAAGTCACAGCATGTTCAGGCAGGGACAGGAGAGGCATGATGTAGGAGTGGAGCAAGTTTGTAGTGAGTTCATTTGTAAGTAACGTTATACATCATCCATCGTAATGTCCGCAAGTATTAATTCTGTGTTTTGAACAATGAGACTTGTGTGATGATATACTGTGTTGAAATAAAGTAACAAAATGTTCAGTCTTCTTGCAGGTTTTCCGATACATTCAGAATAATTTCTGCTTTTTCTGTTTCACAAAAGGCGGCTTGCTTCGTGCCCCTTGTAAAATTTATATTTTAAAGGCTCATTAGTATTTCTGTAATGTAACACAGTGTTAACAATGTTAAATATAACATTATTTCTCACCCAGAGGAAAGTAAAATTCAAAATAAGATTTCTTCTTTGTCCAGCCTATTTCTCCTATCTTGCTTCTTTTTTTCTCTCACTGCACTGATCATGATGTGTCTAAAATAATCAGCTCCTGAGATAACAACAAGATCCAAAAGAAAAATTGATTGGCTTATAGATGAGCCTGCATAATATCAGAAATTTGTCTCAGTGATCAAATTCTCAACTCTGAAAATGTATCTGTTCTCAGAGTTGTCTCACTTCTGTCAAAACAAGATCTACATATAAACTTCAGTTTCTCTGATTTTGTGGTAGTCAGCCACATTATCCTCCTTAGCCCTGTATTCTCTGTTGTTCTCTCCTACCCTGGTGTGTCTTGTATGTCCCCGACTCGTGTCTGGATATGTGTGTGTATGTTTCCTGGTCTGGCTCCGTGGTTTCCCGCCTGCTGCTGATCACCGGCACACCTGTCTCCAATCATCCATCAGTCTCCACAGCTTAAATACCAGGCTCTCCCACAACACCAACGCTAGATCGTCCCTGTACAATTGTACGACCACTACGTCAAGGTTCCTCAGACTTACTAAGTTAAGTACTCTTTGCTAGTGTGTTTTTGCCTCGTTTTTTTTTTTTTTTATCCTGTTTTTCCTCTGCCTAAGGATTATCCTGTGCCGGTGATCACAGTTCCTGTCTTTGTCTGGATTCCTGTCAGCCTGCCTGCCTGTCTCTCCAGCCACTCCACCTTGCTTGTCTCCAACTACTGCACCACGTCGCTCGGAAGAATTACGCCCCTTCCCACTATTTCTGCTGACATTCTAATAAAGTGTGAATTGGTTGTAAAAGACTGCTAGTGTGTTCTGCATTTGTGGGTTCGAAAGATCGTACATACAACAGAACCATCTGGCCAAAATGAACCCAGCAGACAACAACCCGGAAGTAGCACCCTACCATCAAGCGCTAACTAGCCAAGGGATTCTGCTAGGTCAGCATGAACAACTTATCCAGGCTCTGACAGACAGCAATCAGGCCATGGTTACTCAGATCACGCAACTGACCCACCAGGTTTCCAGACTCACCACAAAGCTCTCGACTCCGGCGACATCACCCCCGCCAGCCACACCGGCGCCTTCGTTGTCATCTCCACCACTCCGGTACTCTTACGCATTGGACCCAAACCCCTTTTTCGGCGAAGTGACTGGTTGCCGTGGTTTTTTGCTGCAGTGCTCCTCGGTCTTCTGCCAGTGTCCTGTCACCTTCTCCTCTGACCAGTCCAAGATTAATTACATCGTTGGACTACTAACGGGGAGAGCGTTAGCTTGGGCAGAGGCGACGAACGCTAGCCGACCTTTCTCGTCACTCTCCTTGGTGGACTTCCTGGAAATGCTACTGACGGTTTTCGATCACCCGGACGCCTGTGGGACCGCCGGTGACCAACTTCTTCGGACCAGCCAAGGGAATCGTAGCGTGGTGGATTACTCTATCGAGTTCCGCACGCTAGCCGCCGACTCAAGATGGAACGAGCAGACACTGGTCAGTGCCTTCAGGAGGGGCCTGAGTGAGCAAATCAAGGACGAGTGACTACCCGCAATGAACCAGTGGGCTTGGACACATTAATTACACTTTGCATCAGGTTGGACAATCGCCTTTGCGAACGACGGCAAGAGTGCCACAACCGGTCTCCTGCCCTGTCTTCACGCAGCACTACATCTCCTCCGGGGTCAAGGGGGGGAACCCGACTGTAGCCGCTGGACCTTGCCTGCAGCCACCAGTCAGCCCATGCAACTTGGCCGAGCCCACCTCACACCGGCGGAACATCTACGCTGACATATGGCGGGGGAATGTTTCTATTGCGGCCGTCGGGCCCCGTGAAGCCAAAAAATTAGGCTCACCAGTTGCAGTGGGGGTTCTGGTGAGCCACAACAACCCCCCACAGCCGGAACCGCCTCGACTACATCCTGGCTACTCTTCACCACCTATGCGGATCCCTTCCTCTGCTAGCCCTGGTTGACTCAGGGACTGAAGACAACTTCCTGGATGTGGAGCTAGCCCGACAGGCAGGCATCCCCACGGAGGCCTTGCAGCAGCCACGGAAGGTGGAGGCGCTGGATGGCAGACCCCTAGCCCAGATAACCCATTGCACCGTCCCGGTCTCCATGGTTCTGTCCAGGAATCACTTCACTTCCAGCTCATCTTGGCACCTCGGACACCCCTAGTTCTGGGTTAACACTGGTTGCGCCAACATAACCCTCACATCGACTGGAAGAAGGGGAGAATCCTGAGCTGGAGTTCCTACTGCCTCTCCAACTGCCTCCAGTCTGCCCGATCTCCCTCGGAGGTTAAGACACCAACACCCAAACCAACATCCCCGGACCTAGCCTTGATCCCGAAAGAATACCACAATCTACGAGAGATTTTTAGCGAAGACTTGGCCCTGTCTCTACCGCCACATCGCCCCTATGACTGTGCCATCGATCTCTTTCCCGGAGCTTCTCTGCCACTGAGCCGCCTCTACAACTTGTCTCAACCCGAATGGGAGGCCATGGAGACCTATATAAGAGACTCTGCCTCCCACCTGGGTGGTAGCCGCCCTGACTTAGGAGATAGAAACCGTGGTGAAGGAGGCCCAGAGGGATCAGCCAGACCCAGGCAATGGTCCTCATAGCCGCATGTTTGTCCCCGACGCCACTCGCTCCCAAGTGCTTCAGTGGGTCCACAACTCCCACTTCGCCTGTCACCCTGGAATCACTCAAACCCTCTCCCTCCTCCAATGGCACTTTTGGTGGCCCACTATGGAGGCTGATACCCGGGCCTTTGTGGCCGCTTGTACCGTCTGTGCTCGGGGGAAGTCTTCTCATCGGCCACCGGTCAGTCTGCTACAACCACTCCCGGTTCCCAGTCACCCATGGTCCCACATCGCCCTAGACTTTGTTACCCTGTGATGGAGGCAGTCCGGTGACTTCGTGGCCTTACCTAAGCTCCCTTCAGCTCTGGAGACTGCAGACCTCCTGACCCACCAAGTGTTCCATCTCCATGGGATCCCGCTGGATCGTCATCGTCAGCCTTTTCTCCGGCTTCCACCCACAGTCTAACGGTCAGATGGAGTGGGCAAACCAGGACCTCCTCTTGGAGTTCCCAATCTCAATCCCATCTCATACATATCTTGAGACAAGTGTCCAAATATTGAACCATCTGGTTTTTAGCCTTCCTGGCCCAATGTCAAGGTTACTGTATTGCCTAGCATACCATAACCATGTGCAAGACTCAAGAATGATGTACATGAAAACTTTCAGTGTGCTAACAAGGCAACAGAGGGTTTTTTTCTAACTGCTCTCTTCTCTCAGAATGAGGCCATCCATGTAAAATGAGTATGCGCACTCAAGTCTTAGTACACCTATCAAATGAGAACTGTGAGAGACTGAAGGAATACATGGTGAGTTACTTGTAAAATACACTAAGTATGACAAAGTAGCTGTAGATCAGTGGAGAAAGCAGATGATTATATGCTTGATTACAGAATTATTGTTCTGCTGAAAGACTAAGGTTCTCTTGCGGTGGCTTCCTTGATTTTGCTCCATCCTTCTTCACTTTTAACACAGTGTCAATGCCCAGCTGAACCAAAAGTGTATCCACATCATGATGCTTCAACCACCATATTTGACAGTACATAGTGTTCTTCAGGAAGTATTTTGATGTTTGCAACACACACTCTCTGGAAAACTTCAGACCACTTTTGACACGGTTCTTCTTAGGTGATGGTAATCTCTACTAACAGATATCTGCATATGAATGAAGACTGTAGGCAAGGGACCAAGATTTTGGCCCATCGGCTATCGTCTAACGATGATTTAGCTTTTTATTAGCTTTTTAAATTTTTTAAACCTACATTCATATACAGATATCTGTTTAAAGAGATTAGCCGAAATGTGTCTTTTTCGCGTATCCAGTTGCTAATCAGACTGCAGAGGAAGTCTTGGCCCGGATATCTGTTTTACAGATTTATCCACTGGCTACACCAGAAACCCGAAATATTGGCCGTGATGGTACCTGTGTAGTCACACTCCCACAAATCAGTTTTCTGCAGAGCTCTTGATGTGGTTGACTGATGTCACTCTCAGCAGCTGAAGTCTGTAGCTCTTTCATAGTATTTTGTCTCTTCTTCCTTCACTAGTCTCCCAGTGAATCTAACGGTGCTTATTGGGATGTCCAAACACTTTGATTTAACTTTTTACAATTTTACTTATAAGTGCATCTGTATTTCTTCTTTACCTGTCTAACGGGCCATTTGTGGATGGGAAATTTCACAGAACACGTGTTAAATAATGTGTTAACTTCTGTTTTAACTGTCTTGCCTCCAGTCTCTTGCTTCACTATATCTTTTAAACTTGCATTGTATTCTTTGTTCATGGTTCTCTGTTGTATTTTACCCAACAGAACACAGACACTGAGGCCTGCAGTTCCATGGAGCAATGTGTGATGTGGCGTGCGCCATGTGGAGGAATGGTGCAGAGCCCGAGCCTGATCCAGAGGACACCGGTGTCCTGACGGGAAAAACTGGAGGTCTTTGGTGGAATGGGGAGCATTGTGCTCGCTTTCTTTGTACTTTGGATTTATTTGGACAGATATGCTACTCATCAGACTTCAAATGCACATATGAAGTCCTGCACAAGATTTTCCTCGATCTGGATGGACAGAGGATGTCATCAAAGAGACAATTCATGAAAAACAAACTGCTGGTGTCAGTGAATTTGAAAAAAACTGAAAATGATGCATATATCCTGAAGTATTTTGTCTGTATCCCAGATAAATAGTTTTTCCACTGCACACTGCACAAAGTGTAAAGCTTTGAAACAGCAGGGAAAAGTTGAAAGATATCCCAAAGTACTATTTGATAATTTAATGTAAGATTTCTATCCTACACATTTGTGTGGATGAAGCAGTCACACTTTTAAGCCCGTACATAGTGTTTTCACAATGGACATTTTCACCTGGAGCAGTCACAATACCACACACAAAGAATGATTTTGCGGCAACAGTTAGAGAGAATAATTCACCACAGATAGTGCGGTTAGAGATCCCCTGGGATAGAAATGTTGTTTTTAGGACAATAGTTTGACATGTCAACAACACAGCAAAAAATGTGCAAGCAGCATTGCAATAATGCTTCTCTGTTTTTGTGATGTACGTGTGTCTTGTGATTGTGCAGAATTATGCACGTTTTCTTCATGAGCCAATATTATTTTGGTTCTAAGATCTCCTACATGCATATACACTCCAATTTATTAGGCCCATCTAGCTAAAACTAATGCACCAGCCCTGTAATACATTTTACCTTTATGAAGGTTATAGCGTTGTTTTTGTTGCTACTGTTTTAGAGAGGTGTTTCCAATATTTTGTCCAACCAATTTAAATCAGAGGGTTGAACACCTCTCGGTATAACTCTGTTCAACAGCACCATAAACTACATCCTCCAAAATGACCACACAGTTATATCAGCACCTCTCTAACAACAAAAACTGAACATTACAACCTTCATTAGAATCTTTATTGCAGGACTGACATAATAAACTGGACAATGAGTTTATGTTTCATGCATTGAAAAGAATTTCGAGTTGCATGTAGTATGATAAAATGAAAGCTTGGAAGAACAGGATTGTTGGCACTTGTTGTTAATGCCAGATGTGAGATTTTACTTGATTTGTTTAGAAGGAATATAGGTGGCATGATGAAATTACATTCATCCAATGACTTATTTTTTGGGGTGTACAATTTTCCAGAATTAAATTAATTAATAAAGAGTTTGTGCATTACCTTTCCTTCACAATTCATTTCAGTTATTATTATGTCTATTTCTATTCTATTAGTACTTCTTCTCCTGTTTGACGTGATAGTGACCAGCTGTAACAATAAAGTATTTCTGATTTTGATTCTGATTTATATACACATTTTCTCTTTTTTTGTTTCTTAAATTATTGCCACCAAGCCATTTATCAGACATACATAACACATACTTACCAAAGGTAGACAATATTGAGATCTGAATCATGCAAGGTCAAAATTCAGTAATCTCCAAATAAGAAGCTGATTTATTTCTGATGAGACAAAGAAAAGACTATTGTGAGCAGCAACATTTTCCTCTTGGCTGGAACTCAAACCATTTTCTGATGCTCCAAAAATATAAATTTAAATAATTCATTTAATATAATGAGCCTAACATCTAGCCAAACAGCTAGTCGACTAATGGCTTGAACCAACGACTACTAGTCGACTAGGAAAATCTTTAGACAGGGGCAGCCCTACTAGTGTGTGTACATATGTAGGTACGTGTTGTTCTGCATTTTATTGTGTGGACAGTGAAGGGGACTTTATCCTGAGATAACCAAAGGCAAAGTCAGTTATACAGCCACATAATATCAGAAGAGCTACAGACCCTGAATCCTGCCTTTCACATTTAGGTGATAAATAGTGACACAATCTTCTGAAATATCTGTCTTTACTCCACAGGAAATACTGATGCTTTCACTTGTATCCTGTTCAGTCAGTTATCAGTCTGTGGATGATATAATTTACAGATATCTACTGCTATTCCTGGTGATGAATATTAACACTGATAAAACAAGAAGTGGAGGAGGATTCACCCAGGGCTTGGGAAACTCGACAGACCGCTACAACCTGAAAGGTGATGGTCATCTGACTGATGGGGGTAGCTGAGCTAGCATTACTGCTGGTGCGCTAGCTAATATGCTAGCATAATTAGTGCCGGCTGACCACTACTGACTGTGTGAGCTATTATTACATGTTCTCTTATAGATATGGAATGGGAACTTCCAATCATCAGATGATTCAACTTTGGAAGATACTCGTGAATATACCTGAACAGTGGCTCAGAGAGATCTTTAACTGGATTGTTTTGCATGGACATCCCTGGACTAGTAAGGTGAAATGTTTATTTTGTATAATTCATTTATTTTTTAATTTTCAAAACCGGTCACATGCTCAGTGTAAGTTTTTCCTGACGTATAAGGAAAGATGCTACCATACCATAACCTAAATTATGAACATATTGTCTTGTAAAAAATTACTACAGTGTAGAGCCTGATGTAAAGCAGAAATTAATTAAAAGACTTCTGTGCCCACAGTTATTTTAAGGGTAATGTCTTGAAAATGACATTTGTTGTCTTTTTACTAAAATGATATTGCGCTGTGCCTCCTCATTATCTGATATTATCCAGTTAGACATGCTGAGCTGAACTGGTGGAAGAACAAAGGCTTCTGTGATATTTTTTTCATGTAAAGCATCAATTGGAAGGTATATCTTATATTTAAGGGTTTTTTTAAAAACTGTTTGACTAGAAGTTATGTTTGGATGAATATTCATAAATCTATAATGTCATATTTTGGAGGGAGGTTGTCTTGTCAAGCTGATTAAAAGCTTTATAGCAAATTTCCCTTTACTGTAGAGTTTGACAAATTTTCAAGGACAATTGTGTTATATGCTTCTTCACTGATTAGCTTCTTACAATACAAGTAGACGACCTAGCAAGGCTACAGAAAAGTAGCATGCTGAAGTCTTAAGCTGTCTCTAACACGTGACCGTCGCCTTCCAGGATGTAGTGGTCCCATTTTCCTCAGTGCATACACTAAAAAAGTTCTCTCTTTTCCTAGTTTGCCCACTGCACATACTCACTAGTGTTTCCCTGACTTTACACTAAGATTACAAAATAATTTAAAAAAATATATAAAACCGTCATGGTTTTAAAAAATCATAATACAAAGAGTAAGTAATGAGCTTGTTTGCAGTTTGAGGTTTCCTGTCAACAGCTTTACAGCTTTTCTTTTATAATGGTGGTCTACAGGGAAAGGGGGGCTGTGGCTGCTGTGGCTCAGTAGGTAAAAAGGGTCGTCCACAAATGAAAGGTTTCCATCGACGGCTTTCAGACTGTTCGAGCCAACAGGGATCACACCGGGAGCGGTAAGCGGAAAGGTGGCAGGCTTGCTGTTCTAGTTAACAACAGATGGTGTAACTCTGGTCACGTTACTATCAAGCAGAGTATCTGCCCCCCCGGGTAGGTCAGACCACAACCTGATTCACCTCAAACCCTGTTATGTGCCTCTGGTTAAAAGGCAGCCTGCAACCACAAGGACAGTGAGGAGATGGTTGGAGGAGGCCTATGAGACAATGCAGGAATGTTTTGAAGTGACAAACTGGGATGCACTCTGTGAGCCTCATGGAGAGGACATTGATGGGCTCACTGAGCATTACTGCATTACTGGCTACATTAACTTCTGTGTGGATTGCAATGTCCCTACTAAGATGGTCCATTGTTATCCAAATAACAAACCGTGGGTAACAAAGGACATCAAGGACATCCTGAATGCCAAGAGGAGGGCCTTTATTGATGGTAATAGGGAGGAGGTGAGGGCAATCCAGGCCGACCTGAAGGTGAAGATCAGGGAGGCCAAGGAGAAGTACAGGAGGAAGCTGAAGCGGAAACTCCAGCAGAACAACATGAGAGAGGTCTGGAGCGGAAAGAAGAGCATAACTGGCTTCAGACCGACTGGCAGCAGTGGACAGGGCCAACGAACTTAATCTGTTCTTTAACAGATTTGACACACCGGCTCCTGCTCATCCCCCCTCGAACTCAGCTTCTGTCGGCCCTCAAGCTCCCCTGAGTACTCTGCTCCCCCTCCCCATCAGGCTAACGGCCCACAATAATGAGTCCTAGATCCCCCGCCTGTAACCTCTGCTGTGTGCCTGACTACTGACCAGCTGAGAGGACAGCTGATGAAACTCCACTCAAACAAGGCTGCAGGCCCCGATGGCGTTAGCCCCGGGGTGCTAAAAGCCTGTGCCTTCCAGCTATGTGGAGCCCTTCAACATGTGTTCAACCTGAGCCTGAGTCTTCAAAGGGTCCCTGTTCTGTGGAAGACATCTTGCCTCATTCCTGTGCCGAAGACGCCGCGTCCCAGTGGCTCCAAGGACTACAGACCGGTGGCACTGACCTCCCATATAATGAAGACCCTGGAGAGACTGGTGCTGGAACAGCCCATGGTCAGACCCCTCCTGGACCCCCTTCAGTTCGCCTATCAGCCCCGGCTGGGAGTTGAGGACGCCATCATCTTCCTGCTGAACCGCATCCACACCCACCTGGACAAGCCGGCAAGCACGGTGAGGATCATGTTTTTTGACTTCTCCAGTGCTTTCAACACCATCCGGCCTGCCCTGCTGGGTGAGAAGCTGGCAGCAATGCAGGTGGATGCCCCCCTCGTGTCCTGGATTTTTGACTACGTGACTGGCAGACCACAGCATGTGCGCCTGCAGCACTGTGTGTCAGACAGCGTGGTCAGCAACACTGGGGCCCCTCAGGGGACTGTCCTCTCTCCCTTCCTCTTCACCATCTATACCACGGACTTCAGCTACCACACAGAGTCCTGCCACCTTCAGAAGTTTTCTGATGACTCTGCTGTGGTGGGATGTATCAGCGGCGGTGATGAGTCTGAGTACAGGGCTGTGGTGAGGAACTTTGTCTCATGGTGTGAGCAGAACCATCTGCAGCTCAATACGACAAAGTCTAAGGAGCTGGTTGTGGATCTACAAAGGGCCAAGGCACCAGTGACCCCAGTTTCCATCCAGGGGGTCAGTGTGGACATTGTAGAGGATTACAAGTACCTGGGAGTACACATGGACAATAAACTGGACTGGGCTAAGAACACAGGTCCTTCAACATCTGCCGGACATTGCTGAAGATGTTTTATGAGTCTGTGGTGGCCAGTGCTATCCTGTATGCTGTTGCATGCTGGGGCAGCAGGTTGAGGGTAGCGGACGCTAACAGACTCAACAAACTGATCCGGAAGGCCAGTGACATTGTGGGGGTGGAGCTGGACTCTCCGGCGGTGGTGTCAGAGAGGACGATGCTGGCCAAACTACATGCCATCTTGGACAGTGTCTCCCACCCACTCCATGACGTGCTGGTCAAACAAAGAAGTACCTTCAGCGAAAGACTCATTCCCCCAAAAAGCACCACAGAGTGCCACAGGAAGTCATTCCTGCCGAGGCCATCAAACTCCTCCCTCTAAGTGTAGTCTGTATGACCCTAAGTCATTAAACTGGCCATTGAGCATTACATCTCTGCAATACTTTAGATAATTGTGCAATATCCTGTGTTAATACTCCTGTGCAATATACCCTCTTCAGTTTAAAATTCCCTATTTATTGATAATGATATTTATTCATACCTCTATTACTGCTGTGCAATATCCTCTGTCTCTTTATAAATAAACTACACTTAACTTGTCAGTTCATGCACTATTACTGTACACCATATTATTATCATCAACCGGTAAACCCACTTTGTACTTCACACTTATTTTAATTAATTTTATACTTATACCAACTTGGTACTTAATTTATTTTCTGACCTGTATTATAGTGTTATAATTATATATTTTTTTGCTTAGTACCTATATTCCTGTGTGCACTGATGTGATAGTGAGCTGCTGTAGCAAAAGAGTTTCCCCCCGGGGATCAATAAAGTATTTCTGATTCTGAAGATTGAAGAGCATTAACATTAAGAAAAGGAAGAAGACCAGAAAAAAGAAGTGGAGGTGAAAAAAGCAAAAAACACCAACTATCTCGGTCACAAAGTACTATACTATTATTTTATTTGGCTCTGGAGAACACATTAAAGGGGAAAAAGAATGATCCAAGGTAATAAATATAAAATGAATTGCTGAGAAAATGAAGATTGAAGAGCGACATCATCTAATTTTTTTGGACATGCAACAAATCTTCATGGGGATATGGTACTCTGAGTTAAACCTGATGACAAAGCAACTGTGCAGCAGAGCCTCCTTCTCTACTTACCAGTGTGGTGAAGATATAGTGATAATACTCTGTCATCATCCCCATGGCGAGAGCCTAAGAAAGAGAGTGACAGAAGGAGGCAGAGAGAGAGATTTGGAGAGGGAGAGATTCATAAATGAATAGGGAGGCAGATACAATATTTCATAATATTTTGCACACATGCACACACACATGCATGTGTCTGTTTGTGTGGCTGTATTACTGGCTGTATTACCATGTAATGTGAAGAGGCATATATTCTGCTACTCTGCTACAGCCACAAGCTCAGAGATAAGAAACAAAAACCCACCAAAAAGAAAAAAACAGCTAAATAAAGCAAAAGACAGAGCTCTGCCTCATAAATTTGGCATATGTAGGGAAATATATTGTAGAGGATAATGCATGATTCTATAGATTAGGCACATCTGGGGAAATTTTCAGAAACACATACAAGGAAGTCACTCTGCAGTAACGAAGTCCACGGTGGAGTTGTTGTGGGAGATTGTTTGAAAGCTGCTGTTTATTTGAATTTGCCACAGCAAAATTTGGGGGGAAAAACCAAGGTAGTGAGGTGTGATACTCATGCTGTTGATTTGAATGTGTAAAAATACAAATATGGTGATAATGTGATCCAGTGCTGGCTCTGTTTGAAACAGACCTTACTGGCATTGTCAAGGTGCAAGCAGCTGATCAACATTTAGTATGAACATGTAGTGCACCAATCACTGTGTATGTACCAGGATTTGGGTTTTGCTTTATTTCACCACACATATGGATATCATGTATGTATCCTAGGAATTATGTCCACATTGGACAATTCTGCACCTAACAAATTACATCCAGTGCCAATGCAGGAAGAAATGTGTCCTTTATGCAGTAAACAGGCATATAAACAGAAAGTAAGGGTTTGGAGGTTGGGGTGGTGAATGGGCGTTTTACATGCTTGTAAACCAGACCAGACCAGAGTTCATGCCCCGTTATGAATCTGCAATTAACATGAGCTGTTTTATTAACCATAATCATGATCTTTCACTAACATAGTTGCCATCCACAGATATTGTAAATAAAAGATAAAAAAAAAATTGGGATTGAATGTAAAACAAAGTAAATGAACATCAATTCAGGATTTCACAGAATTGTCCCATTTCAAAATTCTTGTCTTGGGACAGGTTTAGTTAATGCTATATTAACCAGAAACATTATGTTTCAGCACTTCAAAGTCTGATGCTGTGGTATGGTGGATTGTTTGGACGTGACTGACTGCCCCAAGTCACTAAGACTGGGTATACTGGACATTCTTGTTTACACTAACATTGATATGATTTTAATAGTATATATTATATTCAACACCATCATTTTCTTGCTATCTTACTTTGAGGAATACTCTTTCATTTAATAAAAGTCAAGGTTCTAGAATCTTGGAAAAATTCAGCTTTTAGTCAGGAAACATCTGATCAAAGTGAAGGTAAACAAGATTATGAATCTGATAAGACTTTTTCATACCTGAAATGTTTTGATACTTGGTAGGCTACGGTCAGTACAAAAAGAGTATTGTGGTTCAATACCCAACCTTACAAGAATGCAAGTAAGATGGAAAATGAGATTGACACAGCAGATTGGTACAGCTTTGAATATGCCAAACAAATGAGATCAAGCGACCAAAATGAGTTTCGTTCACAGGTTGTCTGGGTTCACCCTCATATAGGGCAAGGAGCTCGGACATCCAGTAGAATCTTGGAGTAGAACTGCTGCTTCTTTGCATTAAAGGAAGCCAGCTGAGGTGGTTGGGGCCTCTGCATAAGATGCTCCCTGGATGCCCCCCAGTGGAGGTAATCCAGGCATCTCCAACTGGGAGGAGGCCCCTGGGCAGATCCATAACATGCTGGAGGGATTTTATATCCCATCTGGCCTGGGAACACCTTGTGATCTCCCAGGAAGAGTTGGAAGACATGGCTGGGGAGAAAGATGTCAGGACTACTTTGCTTTTGCCACAAACAGCAAAATATGAATGGATGGACAAGCAAACATTTGGTTCGCAAGTTTGACACACAGCGGAGGAACCAGTAAAGCAACAGACTATAGAGGTGGTGCTCACTGCTGTTAAAAATAAAATAGTTTACGTAAAATACGTAAAATAGTTACACAGCTTAATAGAGGAACCAGAGTCATATGAACATGAGGGGCCGGTTGCTTACGCCTGGTCTTAAGCTAAGTTGGTCGTAACTTGGCATTCTAAGTCTGACCTCGTAGTTATGCTGGTTACACCACCTACCTAGGCTTAAGCCTTCTTCTAACCGTGCGTAAATCTAGTCAGGAGCAGGCATAAAGTCAAAATCTAGGTCTGATGACACCGATAATCGCTCTGAGGACTGAACAAGAACAGTGGCATAACACCATCAGCGCCACCACTAGGTCACTTCCTGAGTGATGCATGGGAGTCCTCAAGCACAGGTAAACTACATAATATGCATATTTGTCAAGAATTTCCCTTGCACAGAAACTATAATTAGCCTATTTCTTCCATTACTCCCACTTAAAATTCAATAATTGCCTTTATGCTGTCTTTATTCTGAATTATTAATGTCATGCCTAAAATTGTCTGCAAATGTATACTGAATTACTTAACAAATGTGTAAATATGGCAATACATAGGCTACATAACTTGGCAAATGCAGGATTAAGCTAAATAAATAAAATAAAGTTGAAAAATAAAGGTCATTCAATCAAGTGAAAAAGAAGGTTACGGAAAGTAAACAAGTAAACAAAAAAAAGTGAATGAATTAAATTGGCGCATATCTTGGTCAGCACCATAGGATATTGTCATGGGCCAAAGGAGGGAGAGGTGCTGACGCATTGATCAGGACACACAAAGCAGAATTGACCATTCACTGTCTTTCTTTTAAATCATTGCCTTATGTTAATTCTAAATATGAAAAAGACAAAGAAAAATAGACTAAATAAATGAAGAAAGAAACAAACTTGCGAGTTAGTGAGAAATTTGGGCCTGACAGCAGTGGAATTAATTAATTAATTAATTATATTTTCTAGGTTTCACTGCCTTCACAGGGAAATGCGAATGCACCCAGAACAAGTCTGCACCGTAATAGCAGCATGCACTGTCCTCCACAACATCTGTGTCACCAAGAGGATCCCCCTCCCCATGCAACACCATCAGCTGGTCAGGCTCACTGGTAATGATGCGTTTTACGCCAAACAGCAATGATCGGTTTGCCAGAGCGGAAGCGGGGAGCAACCCAGAGCCATGTAGAGAGCTTCGCGATCCGCCATTGCCATAAAAAAAAGGTCCATTGGAGAAAACGTTTACTATTGAGCATTGTTTATATTTTATTTTGTTTATTATGATTATATAGTTTGTGTTAATATGCTTTGGCAACGTTGTATTGTATGCAGTCATGCCAATAAAGCCACTTGAATTGAAATTGAACGGAGATGATGCAACTCTCTCTCTACATGGCCCTGTAGCTCGGAATTAAACAACGACTCATAACACAGTTAATTCACCTTCTATCGTGTGTGTGTGACGGCATTAGATGCGTTTTTCGGTCGTTACCAAAGTAACTACCCAGTTTGCTGCTTCCCGTTTGGTGCTGAAGAGATATAGTTTATGTGCAGATGGTAAGAAACAGGGTTTTTGACAATACGGTTTCTTTTGTTTATTTTTATGATTTCAACACAAATTTGTTGTTCACAATGTAGCATTATTAGGGAAAAAAATATGGTGCATCCCCTGGACACGTCAACAGTGAGTTTACCGAGTCCTTTCGGATTTTAATGCATCAAAGACACAGAACGCGTACCTAGCAACATCACTGAGCGACTGTAGCAAGTTCGCCAACAGAAATATGTACTCACTGGCATCATTACCAAGGCAATCTGTTTCTAAAAATGCATCACTGAGATGAGATTCTAAAGTAGAATCACCTTTCTCTGTATTATTCTATTATCATCCAGACTATGTGGGTGTGTGTGCTGGCTGTGTGTCACCCCACTCCAGCTATATTGGTGTCAGAGTCCTGCCGCCGTGCTGAGACTCAGTAAACCAATATGAATCACAGATTAGGACTGTGTGGAGAGGATGATTAAACAGGCAGGAAGGGATAATAGCTGTTGGTATAAGGTGGGAAACCTTGAGCAAGCCTCCAGCATTCTGTCTGAAGACCAGCCCACTCAGTGGTGATTCACATGGTGCCATTTCGTGGACCTTGTGATGACAGAAGAGTGCCTGAAACCTTTCATAACTTATACATCTATTTTCCAATTTTTTTATGTCACAGGACAGCAAGAACCCCCTGATTTTGTTGTAGCATTTAAAGGTGCATTCGGATACAACTTGAAGCAAATTTTCATATATATTCACATGAATTTTACATCTTGAGTGTTTTTATAATCTGTGCTTCTTGGTAACACACTAGGTCTGTCTAACCAAAAGGGAAAGTTAGAAAAAACTGGAAATACTCTCTTCAAGACCACGTATTAATAAACATAGGATATTGCATATTGCGAAGGACGTGTCTGTTTCAAAATACTGACAAACTCTGCTAGCTGGTCACACTCACTGTGGCAATCAAAGCCAAATGCGTCCCTTCTTTCTATTTGCAAAGCCAAATTCATTTTCATCTCGAGTGCACTGAAAAGAACACCCTAAAATGTTGGGAAAGATGCATTTGCACAGTTGCATTTTTGTCTTCTCACCCACATTGATTCTAGAAGGCACGGACCTATCCAGTCACCTCTCCATTAGCTCAGCTAAATTTATGCAAATGTATGCTCCAATGTATAGCCGTTAGATAGTAAACTGGACGACCTTCGTTCCCGCATCAGTTTCCAATGGGATATCAGGAACTGTAATGTCCTTTGTTTCACCTAAACTTGGCTAAATCCTGGAATAATCCATGCCATTCAACCAGGTGACTCTTTTTCTCTATACCGATCTGACAAATCAGAGGACAAAAGGAAGAGGCGTGTGCTTTGTTGGGACCACTGGCACTCCACAGATGAATTGCTCTTGGTTTGGAGGGCTTTGGAATGGAGGGTGTCTAGGGGGCTGGATTTAAGGTGATTAAAAAATGTGAGCACTCTCTTTTGAATGTTACTTATCAGTGGGTATCTGTCTAATTCTGCTCTACATGCATTTGTTGGTGTTTTTCTGTGTATGTGTAAAATGTATCTGTAGAGTTCTGCATGTAAAGATTCTAATGGATGTTTGTCCCAACAGGTATAGCTATGATGAGTGGACCCCATTATTCACTACCATGCAGCGCTATGGGCTGGATGACACTATCAAATATTTTAAGCCAAATTTGAATTGGAATTTGAAAATGATAAAATTTTCTCTTAATTGCATTTAGAGCTCTTCGAGCTTTTTCTTTTAGTGCATTCACTGCCATGTTGAAACTCCCTGATGCTGTTATGGTTATACCGAGGTAGGTATAACTCATACTGTGTTCAATGATATGATTATTTATGGCTCTTCTCTCTCTCTGCTGCTCTCTCTGTCTCTCTCTAAACCTCTTTCTCTGCCTCTCTCTCAAAAACCTCTCTCTCTTTCTCTCAAAACCTAACATGGCAGCGGCGGATGGCCGCCCACCACTGAGTCTGGTTATGCCTGAGATTTCTGCCTGTTAAAAGGAAGTTATTCTTTGCCACTGTCACCAAGTGCTTGCTCATGGTGGGATTTGTTGGGTCTCAATAATATATATATATATATATATATATATATATATTATAAAGAGTATGGTCTAGACCTGCTCTATAAGAAAAGTGCTATGAGATAGTGCCAATTTATAAGAGAAGTTATTTAAATAAATAAAATTGAATTGAATTGAAAAGTGCAAAAACAGAAAATAAATACAAGGTTTCAAATACATCAATATAAGTGGTTAATGAGAATGTACTCCAGTCAAACTTCATATGTCTGCTAATATTCCAGATGTTTGTACTAAATGTTTGGACAAGAAAGGTACTCTATTTCACTGTCTATGGGAATGTCCAAAAATCCAAAACTTCTCGAAGGATGTTATAAAATGTTAGAGTCAGAGATGCTTAATACCAAAGTCCCTATAAATGTCAAACGCTGTGTGCTAGGAACATATCCTAAGGACTTTATACAAACATCGAAACAGACTAAACTTCTGGACTTTGGACTTCTTGAAGTTAGAAGAGCTATTGCACTATGTTGGAAGAGTATGGAGGCTCCATAATTGAGAATGTGGATAAGAGGATTTTTGCATTGTTTTGGTCTGGAACGGCTAACTTACATAGCTATGGGGAAGCGGAAAGACTTAGTTCAGCTCTGGGAACCATACATGAATATCATGAAAGCTGGAAATGTAGGCTTTACTTGAAAGGAAATTGTCAACAATGTGCTGAAATATTACGTTTTATTTGTATTTTATCCAATATCGGTGCAAGTTGAGTGTTTGCATGTGGATGTATGTGTTTGTGTAATGTACATATTTCTGGTCTCAAACTGTTGTATTGTTACTGTATGTTTCTTTGATGTTATAACATAAGATAATGACAATAAACATTGTAAAAAAACAACAACTATATCATTAGATAATGTGTCTCGGAGGTGATTGGGGCCAAGTATAATAACTTTAGTTTTGTCAGAGTTTAACATAAGAAAATTGCAGGTCATCCAGGTTTTTATGTCCTTAAGACATGCTTGAAGTTTAGCTAACTGATTGGTCTGGCTTGATCGATAGATATAATTGGGTCTCGTAGGCTTAGACTGCCTGGAAGACTTCCCATGATGCACTGAGCTCTTCTCTCCTCCTCTCCCTCTCCATCTGTATGCATTCTTATCCCATTAATGCATGTTACTAACTCGACATCTTCTCTCTCCCGTAGTTTTGCGTTTTCTCATCTCTGTCCTCTCTCCTATTGCTTTCAGCAGGTATTTCTGCCTCCGGAGCTGTTGAGTATCAATCATGGATCTATGGAAACGGCTGTGCATGTAGATGTGGTGGCCAGTAGTTCCCTCAATCTTCGCAACATTTTTGTTTTAATTTGTTATTTTCTCACCTTAATTACTGAAGCACGTATTACTTATGACAATAATACACTCATCAACATTGAAAATGTAAGTGCAGGGATTGGATTAAGTGCAACAGAGCTTGAAATGATCACTGCTCAAGGCATCTCCCGTCCAGACAGCCAGACCAACCGGGCCAAATGTCAAAGTGAAGCGGCATTAGAGCTAACAACATAGGTCGGACCTAAGACTATTCCACTACCCAGTCTACTCCTGGCTAATGTTTGGTCGCAGGAAAATAAAATGGATGAGATAAGACTCCGCAACGGGAAAACACACTGTCCCTCATACTGAGACCTGGTGGCATCACAACATCCCGGATAAAGCTACTGCACTCAACGCGCGGTAAGACTAGAGGAGGTGGACTCTGTGTTTACATCAATGATGCTTGGACATTGTTCCCCAGATGTGGAATTTTTATTGTTAAGATGTTGACCATATTATCACCAGTGTTTTTTGCTGTTGTTTACATTCCTCCAGGTGCAAATTCAAAAAATGCACTACAGGAACTGTATGAGGTCATCAGCAGTCACATGACGAAACAACCAGATGGTGTTTTTATTGTAGCTGGTGATTTTAATCAAACAGGCCTCAGAACAATTTTACCTTAATTCCACCAGCATGTCCACATTGCCACCAGAGGAACAAAGACACTGGACCATGTTTACACGAACATTCCTGGCAGCTACAAACCTCTCCCCCGCCCCTATTTTGGTCAATCAAACCATATTTCCCTGCTTCTCCTGCCTATGTACACCCAGCTGATAAATAGGGTCAGCCATCAGTAAAAACAGTTAAAATGAGGACAGATGAAACCAGCTCTACAGGACTGTTTGTAAACACCAACAACACCAAAGATATGTGGCAGGTGATCAAAAACATTACAGGCACCCCCATCATGTGTGAGGCCATATTACCAGATGAGCTGAAAACATTTTATGCTCGTTTTGATCTCCCCAACCAAGAGTCAGCTGTAAAGGCTACTCTGCCTCCTGAAGACCGGCCATTATCAGTATCCACAGCAGATGTGAGAAGAATCCTGCTAAGAGTGACTATGAGTAAAGCTGCTGCGCCTGATAACATCCCTGGCCATGTACCAATCAGCTAGTGGATGTCATTACTGATAATTTTTAACAAATCACTGTCACAGGAGACCATTGTCCCTGTACCTAAAAAGTCTGCAGTGTCTAGTCTAAATGATTACCTCTCTGTGGCTCTCACCCCCATTCTGATGAAGTGCTTTGAGAAACTGGTTCTACAGCACATAAAAAACAACATCTCAGCCAGCCTGGATTCTCACCAGTTTGCATTCAGAACCAACAGATCCACAGAAGATGCCATTTCCACTGCCCCGCACTCAGTCTTCACCCACCTTGAGAAAAACAACACCTACATTAGAATACTGTTTGTTGATTTCAGCTCAGCATTCAACACAATCTCCCCCATGAAACTGATTGGAAAACTTAGCACTCTGGGCTTGAGTACCACAGTCTTTAATTGGATACTGGACTTCCTCAAAAACAGACCCCAGACAGTTCGGATTGGCGGTCACACCTCTTCCACTCCAGGCCCCCTCCTGTTCACGCTGTACACTCATGATTGCAACCTCCAACGTAGAGATAACTCTGTTGTGAAGTTTGTGGATGACACCACCATCATCGGCTGGATTTCAAACAACAATGACACTTCTTATCCTCTGGATATGACGTGTTTCCCCTCGGGGATCAATAAAGTATTTCTGATTTTCTGATTTCTGGAATCAACAATTTTGCAGAGTGGTGCACAAATTGCAACCTACTGCTCATTGACAGCAAAATCAAGGAGCTGATTGCTGATTTTAGGAAAAAGGAGGCAAAGACACACACTCCTGTCTACATCAGTGGAGCTGAGGTTGAGCAAGTGAACAGTTTTAGGTTCCTGGGAATCAGCATCACAGAGAAGTTCTTGTTAACTTTTACAGAGAAGCAATAGAAAGCATCCTGACTGGAAACATCACAAACTGGCATGGGATGTGTACGGCCCAGGACCGAAAGGCTCTGCAGTGAGTGATTAAACTCAGAAGTTCATTGTTACCCATCTTCCAAGCATCAGTGATATCGGTTGAAGTAAGGTGCCTGCACAAAACCCAAAGGATACTAAAAGACAGTACCCACCCCAGCAATAGCCTATTCACCCTGCTGCCTTCTGGAAAGAGATACAGAAGTATCCACTGTCGTACCACCAGACTACAGAGCAGCTTCTTCCCTCAGGCTGTGAGACTACTTAATTCATCCTCAGCACTCCACCATGTAAAATGTATTTATTTCTATGACTTACCTAATCTATTGCGTATAATTTTTGTACATTTTGTTTTTGAGTAGCAAAAAGGGAACTACATGCACAATCTCATTATACTACCCTGTGTTGTAAAATGATCAATAAATCTATCTTGTATCTTACATGACTGCAGGCCACTTACTGCTCCATGTCCTGCTCGACAACCACTACTACAATTATTATTATTATTATTATTATTATTATTATTATTATTATTATCACTATGATTACTATTTTCACTGCCCCCCCAATCATACACATATATTTATTCCTATTCCCTTTCTATTTAAACTCTTTGTAATGCACAAATTGAAGGAACTGGTGGGATTACATTTCACTGTAATTGTACCATATATGATTACATGTGACAAATAAACTTGATTGATTGATTGATTGATTGAGTCTGATGAGAAGAGCAAGTTTAATCTTCGTGCATCCAGCACAGAGATCCTAAATGTTTAGCCTAGCTTAGTGCAAAAACTGGAAGGGGGGAAAATCTAGCTTAACAAAAGTTACAACTCAAGGTATATTTAGACCAACTTTTCAGTTGGCGTTATTAGCTGAACGGTTTGTGAAGTGTGTGTTTAGTTGCCCCAAACACCCAATGTTCCGACTGTACAAATCATCATTTGTATAAGCTAGCTAGCAATGATCGCACCGATAGTGTGCGTGTGTGCAGTGTGACTGTGTGTGTGTTTGTGACAGCTCAGCCTCAGATCTACTGATTTCAGAACTTACCAGGAACTTTAGTTCCCTCCAGTTTCTCTCCTTTTTCCTCTCGTCTCTGCAATATGTAATGCTAGATTTTTAAGGTGTGGTCAGACAGAACATGATGCTTATTTTAGATATGGCGCAATTGACCGTTCACTGAACCCTGTCCCCCAACAGTAATTGTCCAATAATATCAGCAACCTTAACTAGGCATGGCTGGTCTGTCAAGCTTATAGGCAGATTTAGGCCATATTTGGGTGGGATTTAGCAAAATATATTTTCTGCCCACCCAAAAATATTCTATAACCCATTGTGTGTGTGTATTGTGCAATCTGTCCTGAAGTTTGTTATGTGCCACACGGCAACATCTTTTATCCTATCTACTCCACAACCTTGGTTATGTTCAGTTTTCTAGGCTGCAGCCTTGGAAGCCTGTATTTTCATTGTCTGACCAGTCTATGTACGTAGCTAACTCCAAGGTTGTTTGCAGATCAGTGAAAATGCAGACTACCTGGGCTGCTGCTGCCTAAATTGAACAAAGCCCTTTTGCATCAAGTCCTGCCCTACTGTGTTGTGATTGGCTACCTTTGACGCGTCAAAGTAGTGACTGGATGCTAGCTCCACCGGTTTTTCTGTTGAATTTTCGGCAAGTCCCACTAGCATCACTAGTAACAGTGTTTGCCCCCTTCCTGATTTCTTATTTTTTTGCATGTTGGTCATACTTAAATGTTTCATCAAACTAATTTAAATATTAGTCAAAGATAACACAAGCAATGTCCACACTGGCCCCCTGGCATGAATTTTGGCCTACTCATCTTTGCTACTCATTGTTGTAATTCAGCCACATTGGAGGGTTTTCGAGCATGAACTGCCATTTTAAGGTCATGCCACAGCATCTCAATAGGATTCAGGTCAGGACTTTGACTACAACTCAAGTGGGCCAAAATTCCTCCACAGCGCTGTAAAAGACTCATTGCAAGTTATCGCAAACAATTGATTGCAGTTGTTGCTGCTAAGGGTGGCCCAACCAGTTATTAGGTTTAGGGGGCAATCACTATTTCACACATGGCCATGTAGGTTTGGATTTTGTTTTCCCTTAATAATAACAACCTTAATTTAAAAACTGCATTTTGTGTTTACTTGTGTTATCTTTGACTAATATTTAAATTTGTTTGATGATCTGAAACATTTAAGTATGACCAACATGCAAAAAAATAAGAAATCAGGAAGGGGGCAACAACACTTTTGCACACCACTGTATATATATGCACATAACAGCAAGGTGTAAGATGCAGGCAGCCACCTGTAACCTCTGCTGTGTGCCTGACTGCTGACCAGGTGAGAGGACAGCTGATGAAACTCCACTCAAACAAGGCTGCAGGCCCCGATTGCGTTAGCCCTGGGGTGCTAAAAGCCTGTGCCCCCCAGCTATGTGGAGTCCTTCAACATGTCTTCAACCTGAGCCTGAGTCTTCAAAGGGTCCCCATTCTGTGGAAGACATCTTGCCTCATTCCTGTGCCGAAGACGCCGTGTCCCAGTGGCTCCAAGGACTACAGACCAGTGGCACTGACCACATAATGAAGACCCTGGAGAGACTGGTGCTGGAACAGCTGCGGCCCATGGTCAGACCCCTCCTGGACCCCCTTCAGTTCGCCTACCAGCCCCGACTGGGAGTTGAGGACGCCATCATCTT
This sequence comes from Siniperca chuatsi, assembly GCF_020085105.1. Taxonomy (NCBI): domain Eukaryota; kingdom Metazoa; phylum Chordata; class Actinopteri; order Centrarchiformes; family Sinipercidae; genus Siniperca; species Siniperca chuatsi. Next base: position 28,994,814 of record NC_058050.1, on the reverse strand, counting down.
CCTGCTGAACCGCATCCACACCCACCTGGACAAGCCGGCAAGCACGGTGAGGATCATGTTTTTTGACTTCTCCAGTGCTTTCAACACCATCCGGCCTGCCCTGCTGGGTGAGAAGCTGGCAGCGATGCAGGTGGATGCCCCCCTTGTGTCCTGGATTGTGGACTACCTGACTGGCAGACCACAGCACGTGCGCCTGCAGCACGGTGTGTCAGACAGCATGGTCACCAACACCGGGGCCCTCAGGGGACTGTCCTCTCTCCCTTCCTCTTCACCTTCTACACCACGGACTTCAGCTACCACACAGAGTCCTGCCACCTTCAGAAGTTTTCTGATGACTCTGCTGTGGTGGGATGTATCAGCGGTGGTGAGGAGTCTGGTGGTTGTCTCATGGTGTGAGCAGAACCATCTGCAGCTCAATGCGACAAAGTCTAAGGAGCTGGTTGTGGATCTACGAAGGGCCAAGGCACCAGTGACCCCGGTTTCCATCCAGGGGGCCAGTGTGGACATTGTGGAGGATTACAAGTACCAGGGAGTACACTTGGATAATAAACTGGACTGGACCAAGAACACTCAAGCTGTTTACAAGAAGGGCCAGAGCCGCCTCTATTTTCTGAGGAGGCTGAGGTCCTTCAACATCTGCCGGACAATGCTGAAGATGTTTTATGAGTCTGTGGTGGCCAGTGCTATCCTGTATGCTGTTGCATGCTGGGGCAGCAGGTTGAGGGTAGCGGACGCCAACAGACTCAACAAACTGATACGTAATGCCAGTGACATTGTGGGGGTGGAGCTGGACTCTCTGTCGGTGGTGTCAGAGAGGAGGATGCTGACCAAACTACATGCCATCTTGGACAGTGTCTCCCACCCACTCCATGACGTGCTGGTGAAGCAAAGGAGCACCTTCAGCGGAAGACTCATCCCAACAAAAAGCACCACAGAGCGCCACAGGAAGTCATTCCTGCCTTTGGCCATCAAACTCTTTAACTCCTCCCTCTAAGTGTTAGTCTGTATGACCCTAGGTCACTAAACTGGACATTGGTCATTACATCTCTGCCATACTTGAATAATTGTGCAATATTCTGTGTATTACTCCAGTGCAATATTTAGTTTTCCTATGTTAGTTTTTCCTATTTATTGATATTGATATTATATACCTCCATTTCTCCTGTGCGATATCTTAATAATCTCAATAAGCTACACTTAACTCGACAGTACATGCACCACTACTTATTACTTATATTATTACATTGTATTATTATACAGTATTATCATCATCAACCGGTAAACCCAATTGGTGCTTCACACTAATTTTATCTTATACTTATTCCCACCTGGTACTTAATTTATTTTCTGACCTGTTTTTATAGTGTATTGTATTATATTTTTGCTAGTACTTTCTCCTGTGTGCACTGATGTAAAGGCGAGCTGCTGTAACAAAGAGTTTCCCTTCGGGGATCAATAAAGTATTTCTGATTCTGATTCTGATAGATTTAGCAATTCCAAGCGACAGCAACATCAAGAAGAAGGAACACGAGAAGTTCGAAAAATACCAAGGGCTGAAAGAGGAGCTAGAAAAGATGTGGAGTGTAAAAGCAACAGTGGTGCCAGTGGTAATCGGAGCACTATTGGCTGTCACCCTCAAACTGGGAGAGATTCCAGGTACAACATCTGAAGTCTCCAGAAGAGTGCAATCCTAGGAACAGCTAAGATACTGCGCAGAACCCTGAAACTCCCAGGGCCTTTGGTAGAAGACCCAAATGTTTGTTTATTTTTTTATTGTAGCAGACATACTGTTTTACACCCAGATTTTATGTCCTCTGCATCAAAGATTTTATGTTCTCTCCTGACTGTTCAGTCCAGTTTTCAGCTGTGTTTTTCTGTTATTGATTTGTTTTTAAATTTCTAACTAATTTCTCTAAGACTATTTTGTAGTTTTTGAATGGTATATTTAACAAGTTTTCCCCTGCTAGTCTTTGTGTTACACGTCTTGGGCCAATCTCTGTACTGGAAACACAGAAATCAAATTAATATCGACCTTCTCACATGACTGTTGTTTCTACAGTATTTTGGGGGTAAAGGCTTGGCTGATAGCTGATGAAGAATACTTACGATCTCTAACTTATTGGTGTGTCATGTAATGAGAATATCAGAGCAGGACAGTTAACTTCATGACCTTCCCCAACAATCTACCACTGAGGCATTAAAAATGCTGGGAGAGTTAGTGCTGGTGGTGAATCATGTAGTCTTAAATATTTGATAAATCCTGCAAGCAGGCGAAATGCTTGCTGAGTTACTCATTGCAAAGTTCCACTTTTACGCCATATGACATTCTTGGGCTGCATGGAAAAGCCATTGTGCAGAATTGAGTAAAAATAGCTAAAGTCTAATGTAGCAGCTTCCTTTTCCCTGTAGGGTATATGTTAAATCACCACTCTACAGAAGCTACAGTGCAATTAATGTTAATTTCTGATCTTTAAATTTTACTGTTTTCTTGTAAAGATAACAAGAACTGAATCTTTGTATGTAAGTATTATTCTTATCAAGAGTGAACATCCTCCAAAACAGCACATAGGCTACCTGTCATGGGAGATAAAACTCATTCATGAGCTACTTGAAATAGTTTTTGTGGGACTGGCAGCTCCTTAAGGCAATGTGAGGCAGGTTTTACTCACTGATCCCCTAAATCTGTAGATTAAATGGGCATGTAATTTGTGAAAAGCTGTGACCAGTTTACTGCTAAATTGACTCATTTTGAATAAGAAGCTAAGATCTTGTGTGCAGTGGTGGACTGGGACAAAATGAAATACATTTTTCACCAAGACTGGCCCATCACTTTGGAGCCCCTGAAAGGTCACGATGGAAGCGCACAGTAGGAGTGGGCGCACCCTCAGCTGTGTCTGGCTCAGGTGCAAGTCTGTATCATTGCAGCTAGATGGATAACTAGCAGAGCTATTGTGGCTGTAGCCATGGCTGTGTTATTATGATTATGGCTGTGACACATTAGTTTATAATGGGTGTAACACCACTACATGCAGGGGTTTTATGTGTGCAGTGGATTGACATGATTGTGCTGGTTGAGCGTTGTATTGATGCTACTGTAATCCTGAACTCCTGTAATGTAATGGTAACACATCTGTCATATCTGATAGAAGCACAGCAGGTTAAAATCCTGTGTGGCTTAACAGGGGTATTAAAGAGTAGTCACAGTACAGCTACCGTAGCCATATCCATAGCATCATGGATTCAACCACAAAAGCAATAATGAGCAATGACCAACAAACTAACTGTTCCTATGGATTTGACATGGTTTACACAGCACAAACATCACATGTGAAGTTGGGAATCATAGAAAATTACAATTGTCTTTTGTTATGAATTGGCACTATATAAATAAAATTGAGCTGAATATGAATTATTCTTGTGCACTCAACTTATAATTCAATATAAGCCTCTGACATGACCAACAGCAATGGTTTTCACGAGTTCACCTGGAACGCCCAAACCGCAAGTTAGTCTGTTTCTCTCTGCCGTTGTTTGTTCACATAGAGCCTGACGTTAGCTAGCTATTACTTTTAGCTTAGCGCTTGTTCCAGTGGACCTCTGCCAGACTAGCATAACGTCAGATAAAAATTCACTTTAACCAGCCCTGTTCTATGTGAGAAAACAGCGGCAGAGACAAACAGACTTACTTGCTGTTGCCATTGTCGTAGGTTTGCAGTGATGCCAGAGGCTTCGGAGTGGACAAGAGGACGGCTGGTTCAGGAAGAGTGACGTTCTCTCCTTAGTATGCAGATAATATGTAAAATTTCAAAATGAAGTCATGATCACAGTTTTTTTATCTTAGGATGAGATGAGTGAGTCATAATTTAGACATAATTGGTCTAAAAACTATTCTTAGCAACTATGTTTACTACTTTTATTATTACTACAGCCATTCCAGGCTTCCTTCATAATATCCGGACTGTTTGGGAAAATGAAAACTCCCCATCAGGCTCCCCATTAAACACAATTGGCAGCATTCAAGGGTGGGAAACCGGGATGGGATCACGTACTCATGCATGGAAAAAAAGAAGAAAAGAAACAACCCTATCATTAGACAACAACATTTATATTGGCACGGTTCTGCAAAATCCGTGAAGTAAGTTCTACATATTACATGCTACATCCAATGCCAATTGAAAAATCATATACTGTATATCATCATGGTTATAGCAAATAAATTGTCATTACGGTAACATTAGGATTAGGTAACTAAAATACTTAAGGTTAGGGAAAGAATGTCGATTAGATAAAAAAAAAAAATTGGATGGGACATGATCTCTGATCTTTCGTGCACATCCATCCACCTCCATAACCTTACTTTCTGTGTCACTATATAAAAGGAACATTACTGCCTGTATTGGCTTAAAATAAACAACACATAATAAACTCAAAATAGCTGCAGTCTGAGGTTAAAATGCAGGACTAAAATGCAATCCTATCAAATGTTAGCAACGCTGTTTGTGCATCTTGATTTTTAATAGAAGACAACATTTTGACTTGGTATACAATATTAGTTGAATCCTAAGGACTGAAACATATTCCACATAATTATACAGACAGTTGCATTTATTGTTGGTGCAAAATGTGTCACATGAAATTGTTAACAGAGTAAGCTACAGTTTCAAGCACCACAGTGAAGTGTGCTTTAGCAGACAACAATAGTAAGAAGCTGTCTTCTTGGAACTGCATCAATTCAGACTCTCACAACTGTCTCCTGCTGTATTTCCCACTTGATGACTCAAATGATTAAAAGAGAGTTTTACCTTGCCACTGTCACCAAGTGTTTGCTTATGATGGAATTGTTGGGTCTCAGTAAATAATAATTGAAGTGTGTAGAGCTACATCTATAAATACTATGTACTATGTACAAACACACACACACACCTGTTTCAGGATCCCAGCAGCCATTTCATGACCACAGTCAAAGATGATGTGGAACTCCTTCCCCCTCTTCATCTCCTTTAACAGCGGCTTGGCATCCTTGGTCTCTGCGGGCAGCTGCCGGATCTTTAACCGGATATTGTACCGGGACGGCGCCTTTATAAGTTCTTGCAACCGAATCAGACCTGCAGGGAAAACAACAAAGAAATTTTTTTTTTTAATGTTTTCTTTTGCCTCAAGAGTAATTGATATTTGAAAAATTAGCCCAATTGGAACTGATGCAGCTGGTCCTGCTCCCATGATGGCAATGAAATTCCTGAAAGGAAATTTCAAATATATGTATCTTTCCACAGTAATTGAGGGAACAACTACTTCTAATTCATTTGGCAGTGGTGGTTATTATTAGTGAGGATAAGAAAGCTGCAAGGATATATTTCTGTTGTCAGTTAATTTCTAATGAAATCTAGTTCTCTTTGACACCCTCCCCTGCCCTCTCTAACTATTTTCTATCCTACACACAATAGTTTTCTTTCAGTGTCTTTGTTTTTTCTCTTTCCCCATCTCTTTCTCGCTCCTTTTTGTCCTGATACTGTCCACAATACATCTAAACAGTCTTTCAGCATCGCCTCAGTATCAGCAGACCTTGCATTTGTATACAAATATTATACAAACATGACAGAACAATACTGCAAAAAAACCTGGCATTCATCATTCACTTTATATGACACTGATTCTGTGCTCACTATTGATCCCTCTCCTCCTATACAGGCACTGTTGTGTATAGGACATTTGTGAAGTCAGCCTTGCTGGGGAGATTAAGTGGGACATCAACCCAATCATAAACATCTTAATTTTGACAGATAAGCTTCTACTGTGATGTTCAATAAGTATTTTTTTCTCAGTAGCTGATCAATCATTTCTGTGTTGCAGCAGAAGAATATGTAAATGCAAGCAATACCAGCAGAGCTAGAAGTTTACTTAGAATGGATTTTGTGGTTTATGCACTTGTTGTTGTTCCCTTTTTGCAAGATTTTTTTCAACATATTCACATACAGTGTGCATGCTTGATGAAAGAATGTTTTCTCTATTTCTAGTTTGTTAAATGCAGTGTCTGTGTGTCAAGTTGTCAGATGTTTTGTATACTTTTCTGCTTTCTCACTTTGAGACTGTCCTTTAGAGAAGATTACTACGACTGAAACCTTTTCTACGATAGAACACTCCTGGACGAATGAGGGACTACACCGCCTTTAGAGAAGACCAACAGCATCAGCATCTGTTGTTCAAAGGCTTTAACACAACAATGTTTACTTGACAAATGTTGTTCCCTGTGAATTATGACTGTTGTCTCTCAGAGGCCTAGATGAATGTTTTGATGAACAATGTGTGTGAGGACATGAGGAACTATTTACATCCTGTTTCCAACCAACAGTCAACGTTGGTTTCTTTTAACCATGACCACAATCTTTTCCTGACCTTAGTCAAGTAGTTTTTATGCCTAAACCTAACCAAAACTCAACCATAGCAGTGGCAGATCAGACGATTATGCTGTCTTGCTGATACGGGCACTAGATCAGAAGACATTAATATGGCTCATTTTGGAAGACAAATGACAATTTCTTTTAATAATTTTTCATTGTTTTAACATTTTAATCACAATGTGACAACACTCAGGTAGACACAGGTTGTTATACTTTTAATGCACGGTTATGATGCAGGCTGGTTGGCCTATCTGTGCCTGTCTGTGCTGTAGAGCACTACACATTCACTAAATACCTAACTGGCAACATATGCTAAATCATAGTTAATATCTGTCATGCTTTTATTCAGGTCTCAGAAATCATGTGCAAAATGTAAAGTTAAATGGCAGAGAATAGAGATTGCAGATTGGTGACCAGGCTTGGTATGTTAAATTGTAGGAGCACACAGATGTAGCAGAAAATTCTGTGCATGATGGCAGTGTCAATGAAAAAAGTCACAATAGACCCCAGTCTCTAAAAGGAAAATAGATTTATTTTATACCATCCAGTGTATATAAAATGAGCTAGTAGGATCACAGAACACAACCCTAATTAATATGGTCTTGTCTGAAAACTGAATGGTTTGTTTGTTTGTTTGATTTTTGTCATTTGAATATTTTGGGTCAGTTGTGCTCTTGTTTCATCTCTTTCAAAATCCTCCACTGCTCGCCAACTTCAATTTACAGCTAACTCTGCCTTAAATACCATTATGTAGTGTTATCCCATTATTATATATTCACACTTTATATTTAAATATTTTAAGATGAGATCATTTTGAGATACAGGTGCTGAAATTTATATTGAAGAACTACCTGATTATTGTATACAGTGAAAAATAAAAGTGCTGATTTACTGTGATTTTACTCAAATTGAAAAACTAAAAGTGATCACAAGTAATTAATCCAACTACAGTTTATCAAAAGTGAATTCACACTGACAGGGTCAGATGCTATTTTAAATACTAGTCCAGTATTGGCCCATACATCTACAAACAGACACATGGTCTAAACCGGCAGCCAGCTGTTTGGCCTGTGGCATTATTTGTTTACTTCCTGCTTCCAGATGAGTACACTGCACTGTGGGAAACCATGCTGGAGTGTCAACAGCCAGTCGCTGGTTTTCATTGAATCAAACTCTCTGTCGCACACTGATGATGACATCCCCAGGGTGTTAACCTGTGAGACACTGGCAGCATATCTTTTATCACATGACAAAGTGACTCCTTAGTTGTGGTTCACAACATCTCAGCTGGCCAGGGAAACACTACTGTGTATAATACGAACAAACCAGACTATAAAGGTTTGAAGTTGTGTCACAGATCTCCCTGTAACCATGGCTACTGGAGAACTAGCTGTGCACAGATATGTATATATGAGTGTAAAATCAACAGTCTAAAAATAGTGATTGATATGGTGTAGATCTGTATACATTCTGTAATGACTAAGCATGGTGAACACTGATAAGAAAGTAAAACAATATCCAAGAAGTGTTCCAAATTAAATGATGAAATACATTGTTTTTCCATGCCCTCTAGAACGACACATAGAAGTGTTTTTTGATTGGATGCCAATATCAGCAGGACCATTACAAATCACTGTTGAAGAATAAAGCTGTTCTCACTAGCTCACTAATTAATATGTTATATCTTCTTTGTTTAATCTGTACACAAACAGAATTGTGAAAACACAACAGCAATTTGTGTTTTATTGGGGAGTTATGTGCTAGAAATATTTCTTGGTGAATATTCTTTCAGAAATCTTTGGCAGAAAATAAATTAAAAAAGAAAAAAATGTGACCAATAACTTTTCATTGTAAAATTTGATCTCCCTACATTCTGGTCTAAATGCTGGTTGTCATTTTATTGACAAAGTATCTTAACCCAGGGTTTGTGAACTAGCTTTTTACAGAGCTTTGAACTGCATCTCACAGTCTTCATCAGCGGATTGAGGTTGCTCAGTTGTCATGAAGATGACTCAGATCTCATTACGTTGATATTATTTATAATATATAATATATTTCTATGTACTTACCTAGATAAATATAATTCATCTAGATTTTTGCCTAAAACAGATCTTGACTAAAAAATACAATTTTGCATTTAAAAACAGATACTGAAACAATACTGAGGAAATGAAGTCACTGTACGGCCCTGTTGGAAAAAACTGTTTGAAACTTATTTGACAACTGGCTATATTAACTTAAACAGATAGTAGTCAGTTCTGGGCCGATTCTGGCTTTTTTCCACCAGTGTTAGCTGACAGCTGTTATCTGTGTGTGTGCCAAAATTGGCCCATATATGAAAGGAGCATACCAACAATTTGATAATACAGCTATTAGTGGGCTGATTACATTACAGCCAGTTTTGCGGCTGCTGGCTGCAGCCCTTTTGCTCAATACTGGACCAGTTTCAAAAAACGTTGTCCCAGTTAGTCACTTAGACACAAAAACATGGCAAAATAGGGTCCAGGTTGAAAAATACTGAAGTTACCCTTTAACGTTAAGTCATCTATTGCTGTGTGGTATTGTATTGTCTGTATTGTTCAGAGCCATTCTTGGATTCGGCATTGCTATATCGTGTGAAATTAGCAAGATTTATACAATAAAAACTTGAACTTATGATGATTATATATATATTTACATATTTTGTTGTCTCTTCAATAAACCAAACTACCACCTGAACAGCTGATTTACGAGCGGCGTAATACAGTGCTCTGCGAAGCAGGGGGAAACAGTTAGCCTGGCTCTGCCCAAAGGTAACAAAATCCACATACGAGCATCTCTAAAGCTCACAGATTAACATGTTATATCTTGGTTGTTTAATCCATACAATAACCAACAGGTTGTGGTTTTATGTGGGTTTATGTGTGGGACTATTTCTTTGCTGGCAGCTGAGACACAGTCACAGCATAAACTCCAGGAAGTCACTTCACCTGGCCAAGAAATAGTCCTGCATATAACCCCCCGTGAAACCACAACTTGTCGTGTTTACACTTCGGATTTTGTAAGGCAAGAAAGCAAATAGGTGTATTTGCCAAAATGTCAAAATATTCCTTTATGCATTACATTCGATCTGCAAACACACTGATTCATTACACTTTGGTGTGTAAATGTTCTGTATGCTTACCTTGTGGCTAAAAAAAATTTTCTCTACCAAAATTCAAAAATACTTAAAATTTCTTCCATGGTCTCAGCCAATGCCCATGCAAACTTGGACTCCTCAGGCAGCATCTGAAACTACAACCTGTAAGTGATAGATCAGGAGTTGGTAGAGACCAACAACAGAGCTAAAAGAGAGTGAAATAACATATTAAGAGCATTAATAGTATAGACTTCAACTGGACCTAATGTCATAGCTAAATAGTGACAAGCAGGTAGAAACGAGACAAAAAAGAGGCATTTTTTAATCATAATATTATAGGGACATAACTTTTTTTTAACGAGGAACTGCTAATATACACAAAGTAGAACAAAGCTCAACGCAGACCAACTTTCTTTCATGTAACAGGGAAAATCCCTGCACTTGTGCTGGCACACATATGTGTTATCATGGTTACCAGATGACTTGCATAGATTTATACATTTCTTATACAGTTCACTTTCTTGACAGTTTACGATTAGTGATGGATTAAAACAACTTCAGTGTTTCACTAGTCCTCAGCCTCCCTCGTAGTGTACAGTCTCAGGGTGCTGGATTTGGGGTGAAACTCTCCATGCAATGTGAGGAGCTTCCTTGTCTTGATATCAGTGGCCTCTATCTCCTCCTTTAGCCAGTTTATTATACCAGCGGGGTATCTGATGACTGGCAGGGCATATGTGTTGATGGCTCAGATCTTGTTCTTCCCATTCAGCTGACTTTTCAGGACCTGCCTTACTCTGTACAGATATTTGTGGCTGACTTCCTTCCTGCCTCCTCCTTCCTTTTGTCTGCGGGATCCCAAGGTATTTGTAGCTGATCTGTTCTGATAATTTTCCCTCTTTTTGATACCATCCGACTGCACTTGTCCAGTCCGAATGACATTCTAATGTCATTGCTGTAGATCCTGGTAATGCGGATCAGTGAGTCGATGTCTTGCTCATTCTTGGCATGCAGCTTGATGTCATCTATGTAGAGGAGGTGACTGATGGTTGCTCCACTTCGAAATCAGTATCCATAGCCAATCTTTGTGATGATCTAGCTGAGGGGGTTCAGGCCAATGCAGAACAACAGCGGGGATAGTGACTTGTGTAATTGTCTTTGAGTTGGCTTCTAGAGTTGTTTTCCACAGCACCATTGAGTTCTTCATGAAGGCTCTTAGTGTCCTGTTGATCTTGTACATTTCCAAGTTTTCCAGTATCCATGTATGTGGCAATGAGTCATAGGCTTTCTTGTAGTCAATCCAGGCGGTGCACAGGTTGGTCTGCCTGGTCATGCAGTCTTGAGTGACTGCTCTGTCGACCAGTAGCAGGTTTTTGGCTCCCCTGGTATTACTACCAATTCCTTTCTGGGCCGTGTCCATGTATTGAGCCATGTGCCTACTCATCTGTGATGCCTGACAGGAGCTTCCATGTTATGCAGAGGCAGGTTATTGGCTGGTAGTTGGATGGAATTGTTCCCTTCTGGGGATCATTCGTGATCAGGATTGTCTGGCCTTGGGTTAACCATTCTGGGTGAGTCCCATCAATCAGAAGTTGGTTCATTTGTGTTGCCAGGCATTGATGGAGTGCAGTTAGTTTCTTCAGCCAGTAGGTGTGGATCATGTCAGGGCATGGTACTGTCCAGCTCTTCATACCTTTCCATCTTTCTTGGATGTCTGCCATTGTAATGGATCTTGTTCTGGGAGATTGCTGGGGACTGTTCTTAGATCCACTAGCCAGTGAGCATTGGTGTTATGTGATGCCTCCTTCTCCCATATGTTCTTCCAGTACTGTTCAGTTTCAGCCCTAGGTGGATCTGTTCTTGTGTTATTACTCTGCCACTCAGAGTACACTTTTGATGGTTCAGTGGAGAACATCCAGTTTATTCTCTTGGCATCTGCTTCTCCCGTGTATCTCTTCAGGTGGGTAGCCAGAGCTGTGAGTCTTTGTTTGGCAGTCTCCAGTGCCAGCCCTTTCTTCCGTGCACCTTACTGTAACTCTGAGAGCTGACTAACTTCTCTCTGTGTTGCCTTGATCTTGGCCTCTAGCCTTCTCCAGGCGGTGCACAGGTTGGTCTGCCTGGTCATGCAGTCTTGAGTGACTGCTCTGTCGACCAGTAGCAGGTTTTTGGCTCCCCTGGTATTACTACCAATTCCTTTCTGGGCCGTGTCCATGTATTGAGCCATGTGCCTACTCATCTGTGATGCCTGACAGGAGCTTCCATGTTATGCAGAGGCAGGTTATTGGCTGGTAGTTGGATGGAATTGGGGCATAATGCTCTTTGTGGCTTGTGGTCTTCATCTTGTAGCCAAGCATCTCTAGGATCACTGTTGCTGTGGCGTATATCAGCTCTATCAGTCCAGCTTGGTCATGATCGTCAATCTCAGGTCAGTCACCCTTGTGTTAAGTGATTCTGTGCCGTAAGGGCTTGTTACTGGGGCTTGGTACCCAATCCCGGAGTGTGGGGATGATGATGATATCTCCACCCTGACCTGTCGTCATGGCTTCCCCTTGCCGTAGCATATTTGTTGTACCTTATCAATCTCTAGTTGTGATAGTAGTTGCCACTTGCGGATGTTAGAACACTGAGCTAGGAGTTGTTTCTTTGTCAGTGTAGCTATATCCCATAGACTCTGCATATATCCCTCTCACCGGGATTGCCTGTATAGTAGCAATGCAACAGTTCCATATTTTCTGCTGTAGTCCATGAATGTCTTGTTCCAGTAGCCCATTTCTAATCAGGTCGCACTGGTTCCCCAGCACCTGACACGCACGTTGTTGACCTGGGCGACGTCTGGTCTGAAAAATGATACCAGGGTATTTTGGTATTTTGTTCATATTATAAGCAACGGGCTATCTACTGCTTATTAGCACTTTTTGGGGGAGCATTCAACAACTGCAGCTGCCATCAGTTAAATTGTATTAATAGGATCAATTTGCCCTGAAGTGGGGAGGGACTTTGGATCTCCATCCTTCATTAATTTTACAAAAGGATACTTTTGTTCTGCAAAAACAAATATCTCTCACATTCACTCTGGGCAAAGGGCCAGAGGTGTGTGGTGAATTTGATGACTATACAGTCTCGAAAAATGTATCAAAAAAGACTTGTTAACTCATAACAAGTCAAAACTCATGTTAACACTTGGACTGGAGCCTTACAACTTGAAAGATGTGATCCATGTTAATGGACTGTAATTTTGAGAATTTTGAACAAAAGACTGGTCCTTAAATCTTTAACAAAATCCAGTCAGTGGCATCTGATTTACTGTACATGACAGATGGAAAGACACATGGACAGATAGACCCATGCTGATGCATTTAGTCCCTCCCATGATTTCACTGGGGTGGCCACCATGTCTGACAAATTATTGATGTTCCCCAATAGTGTGATTAGAGGTCCTTCAACATGGCTGCCACTTGGTAGGATGTAAAATCATTAGCTTACCTGGCTGCATTTGCATGTATGTATGAGAGAGCAAAAGTGTCTGTGTTTGTGTGTTATATTTGACTTGAGTCCAATCTCATATGAGCACTTGATGTTGCACGAGCTGTCTTTGGAGAAAAACAGCTTCTGCTGCAGGAGCAGCAATCTCTGTTTTACGGTTAGTTAGTTGACATCAATAAAAGCAGCCCGACACATCTGACTGCTGCACTCGCTCATCATAAACACATGTCGGAGCACCTCTCTAGCACTCCCTCTCACATCCTAAGACATCTCTCCTTCTATTCTGCATGACTGAATCCTCTTTCATACCTTTCCAAAATCTACAGGCACAGGCCATGGGGAATCTAGTGGGGAAAAATTCTGGAGTGGGAGAAAAGAGTGATGTCAGCGTTGATCAGTGTTGACGGTGTTTAATGTGCAGCGACTGCTCTAGGATCCATATTTAACTCTGCATGAATATTTCATCCCATCTAAGCGTTTATTAGGGGGCCGTCTGGGAGTCTCCTGAGCGTAAAACAGATTGGCCTGCCTATGATAAATATCCTTGTGAGGGAATGGCCCCTCAAGCGTTCCCTTCCCAACTCCCCTTCGAGTGTATCGCAGACGACAAGGAAGAAGAGTTCCTTTTACTGGGCTGCTCAATCATCATCGGCCGCGTAGACATTAAAGTGATTCCCCCAGACGGCCAATCCGCAGCACTGCATGATGGGAGTAATAGCAGATGAGTCACTGAGCTGCAAACTCCCAGGGTCAAGGTTAATGTGACCCTTGCCACATTGGCTGGCTTATTTATGTTCAAATAAATGTGTGGAACACATTGGAGAAAGATTAAAGTAGGCCTGTGGTCAAAGGTTCTAACAGTTGTTCAGGAACGCGGTGGCAGAACATGCATGCTGCTGTTCCTTCGCTATAGATAAACCTCCAGGTATAAATGTGGGCCAGTCAAAACAGCAAAGATGACGTCTTTATTAGATAAACCAAAATTCTCCCAGGTCCAAATCATTTGTGCTGAAATAGTCCATTTCCTGGGCCACCACTCTATTTTTTTGCAATTAACTCTATCCTTTACATATCTACTCTTGCCACATGGTACAGTGGTTCTTGACAAGTTCTTCTTCTGCCACCAAACGAGTTCAAATTATTTAATTTGGGAAAGGAAGCAATTACCTTTAGCTACTATGTGTAGTTCTAAGACAAATCAAATACATATGAAGAGGGGTGTAGAATGAAAAACTGGGCCCTCAGTGGGCCCTCAGTGTCAAATATAATCAAAATGATGGTGATACAATCATGAAATTGTGAAATTATGCTTTAATACTTTAAAACTCAGCTCATTATCATGAAACAGTAACATGTTGCTTGTTTTCACAATAATTACCTAACAAGTCTGTTATTATTTCACAATACTGTTTTTTATTCAAAAAGTCTTTGGGGTCTATCTCGATGTCAGCGCATTTGTGTTGCATAATATTTTGGTCACTTTATTTTGTGAATACTCTTTACAACAATCTGAAGGTGGCACGTATCTGTTCCATCTGTAGTCATTAATTGCAGTGAAGTTGCACGCTGTCAAGGCAAAATTATGCCCGCCAGATAAAATTTTGTGCAACCAGCACCAGACCAGTCACCACAGAAACCTTTGTGCTTATGTGCACATCAAACGTGTCATTTTGATTTATTATTCTACAGTTTCTACTAAAAATCAACAGGTGTGTTGGAGACTGACAGATTGAAAACAGTTCACACAGTTCCATAAAAAGTCATAGATCAATTAAAACCTCTCTTTAACTCCCTCAGGGCCGTCCATTACTACCAATTCTCCCTGGTGGCAAACGGGAGCATCGACTGCAGGTGTCATCTTCTTTTTAACAAAAATTGTCCCTTGTGTTTGAAGGTGTTTAAAGTAAAGAATGTGACTGACCATGAGTGTCACAACCTCTAACATGGCCATCTATAATGTATGATGATGTATTCTTTCTGATCCCACCCCATATCCAAGTGAGCCACAGGTGTAACCGGTGAGCCTTGGCACAAAATTACCAAAGTGTGTTTGGCACGCCTTAGACGCAGAGGGATGGAATGAAAAAAAAAAGACATGCAAGTTTCAAAAAGTGTTAAATTATTTCACAATATCCTTGTTTTGATGGTATTTCATTTGTATTTATTCAAATGATGATTTATTTCATAATTATTCATTTATTTAACATTGAACACTTTGAGTCTCCATAGAGACAAAGGTAGAAAAATGTACTTTTATTTCACTTTTACCTTTCTAAAACAAGTGCTAGGGGAAAGGGTGGGTGTAGTTTGTTCCACTATTCCTAAAAAAAGCAACACCCCTGAATACTATCTTCATGAGTGTGTGAAGCTGAGAGACAACCTACATTCATTAATCCACTTCAGTGAGCATCTGGCATGGTGTGTGTTGTCTTCACACCTTGTCAGCACTCCATGCAGATGTTGTTTTCACTAGTGCACTGTCACCATCAACACCAAAATGCAGCTAAAATGCAAACTGAAGACAGATATAAAGACAATATTCCTTCAAACCTCTTCTCTGGGGGACTCAGCCTTTTAATAAAAAGCTCATATTATACAACAGGATTTAAAGGGCTTCATGAGCCTGAGTGTCCTGATTTTTTCTCAACCCACAGAAAAAATCTGTAATCTCCAGTTCAAATAAAAGACTTAAGATTGGAGAAATTGGAGGTACATTTTTGTCAGCTGATAACAGAGGACAGTAAGGGTTCTTTGTGATACTGTAGCTGGCTTCACAAAATCAACAATGGCAATAACAGACAACATTTCTTTGTCAACTGAGGAGTTACCAGTGTAGAGTTACACACATTCACATATGACAGACTTGAATGTATCACATGACATTGCATCTGTGTTTTTATGAAGTTCACGTGGTATTTCACAATTACAGTTCATTACTTTTCATCACCTCAACTTTTATCTGTAAATTTCCACCTTTCAACGAGGTTCACCTCTAATGATACATGAGATATTGTTGTTCGCTAATGAATATGTAGTGATAGAAAGCAGTGATATAATAACAGACGTACTGTCAGACAGTATGTCATATGTATCTTGAACAAATGTAGTTTCTTGAACTTCAAAGTCATTAAGACGAAATGTGAGGGTAAAACACATCCAGCATGTCCTCTGTGGAGCAGGCAGAGTTTGAAGACTCGGGGGAACCCATATCCATATCCCTGGCAGAGGTCTCTAAGGTAGTTAAGAAGCTTGACGATGACTGACAGAGGAGCGTTGCCTATCGAGATTTGAAGTCATACATCATACGTTTCGTTGCTCTGATTGGTTGATACAGCATAAGGCACCAGGCTAAAAAAAAACCTCAGATCAAACTGTCAAACTAGGCAGTCCTGATCAAATATGAATCAAGATTCTGTTACTGCAATGCCTATTTCCCACCTCAAATGTTTTCAGAAACACATTTTAGTGTACTGTTTAGCTGTAATTTGATAAAGTTTGTGACCAGGCTGCTATTTTTTTTCCTGCTTGAAAACTGACAAAACACCGCCCCAACTTGCATGTGTTGCTCAGCATGTTTCGCTGCTCTGATTGGTTTTAGGTCTTTCCTATTGCGCCAAGAGGCATTTGGGTCTGTGCTCTTTGATAACACCCCTTGGAAATCGAAAATGAACGAGAGGTTCCAGACTAATACACATTTGCGAATTAAGCTGCGTTTCGACCGCAGGAACCTTCCTGCAGGTACTAGGAACCATTTTAGAAGTACGAGGACTTTGGGGTTGGGGCTTGCAGCACTGAACCTTTCTGATTTGTCGAGTACTCTCAGCATTTTATTTCAGGCGCCATTTTTAAATATCTGCAGCTCCAATCTGACTTTTGTTTTTGTTAATTGTGCTTCGACACATCAACATGGAGTCACAGAAGAAAGGATACAATAGATGGGCCGACGACAAAGTCCAGGCCTTGTTGAGTATTTTTGCTGAGGACAAAATCAAGAAGAAACCAGACAGCAGCAGAGAGACTTTCAGGACGGGTTTCTATCTGTGTTTGGCCAGCTTGCACAGTCGCTGAGCCAAAGAAGAAGCAACAATGCCTCACCACTGGACTAAAGACTGCCGCTTGCCCCTCTTGTTTTGGTTGTACCTGCTTACAAATACGTTGTATTTTGCACATTGCGTCGCACATTTGTATTTTGCACATTAAAAAATACTTGAACCATATATGTGTGTGTATGTAGCAGCTGTTCTTGTAAATCTAAAAGCTTAACATTAACTACCTGAATTGAAAATGTGATCAGTATGGTCCTGTTATAAAACATCAGACACAAGGCCACGTAAGGGCAAGTCATGTAATATAGTAGTGTAATATTTAACACTTCTACAACGCTCTGAGGCAGTAGTGGCGGTCAATTTCACCATTATACACCAGTAAACTCAGTATTTCAAGAGTGCGTATGTTAAAATAAACAAGGTCCTTATGCTGAATTGTAGGTGAATGCTGAATTGCAGGTTATGTGTTTTAATAAGTTACTAGAATTATGCAATACATACACTTTCGCACATCAGCTCTGTAAACAGTAATCTGACTACTATAATGTGATCAGAAACCTCATTAGACCTGTACGTGCGTCTAGCCCCTCTGCCTCCACAGTGGACGCCGCAGTACCTCGTCAGGCTGGTTTAGATAGTGGCACCCCATTCTTCTCTGTACTCACCATTCACCATTCATTTCACAGAGGTTATGTAGAGCACAACGCCATGGATTTGACCTTGTGTATGTTGCAGTCATTTTGGTTTAGCAAACACCTCCATCTGCCCTTCAGTCTACCAAAAGCGTTATCAACCACCACCCTGGCTCTGCTTAATTTGTGGTTGTACAAAAGTTGCTGGGGTGTCAATCGTCTATTGTCTATGAAAGGTTTCATCAAAGGATAGGCTGCATCATTGTGGCATTTTAATAACAGATGCACTAACATCATTACAGATTGGACACCAAAAAGGAGACAAGGAAACTCTTCCTCTTAAGGATATAGTACCCCACATCATGTCCACAAATCTTTTTTGTTTCATCAGGGAGCAGCAAAATCATGTCCACTACACCCCATAACCCCGACAAGCGCAGCACTCGAGCATCATGCAGGCTCCCTGCCGCTCCGATAAAAACATTCCAAAAGAGGCCCCTATCCATCCACAACAGCCAGGATGATCAAATGCCAGCCCTTGCGGTTGAAATACTGTGTGGTATTCCTCTGGTCCAAAAATGGGAATGTGTGATCCATGAAATGTACCTATACACTGTGGTAACCCCCATCTTTGCTCAAAATATGCAACCATTTCCTTTAACTTTTCACTGTTTGGCAACTTAATAACTTCTCAACAGAGAAGCAGAAATCATGTACACAGTGACACACCGCACTAATGCCTCGAAATAAATGAGAGATGCTCCTGTACTCTGTGTTGGTCGCAAGTTTCCACAGTGCAATGGCGATTCTTATTTGAATGGATACACAGTAGTGGTAGTTTGTGTCACGTCTTCCCAGTTCTGGCTGCAATTGACGGCAGAGGTACAGAAATGTGTTCTTAGACATCCGGAAATTCTGTATCCACTGGGCCTCGGTGAAAGTTGGAACCACGGTTTCACAGCACTAAGTTTCTCTATTGTGTACACAAACACATGGTGATGGTGAAACATAACGGCAATTGGCAATATTCTTCACAATGATTGGGCTCATTCACAGCTGTGTGGCAAGTAACGTCCAATGATGTGTATGTATATTTAGCTGATCAGTGGACAATACTTTACTCAAACTTGGTTGATGGTTCTTCATATCAATGGAATCTATAGATGAATTCCTGTTTTTTGGTAATTTGGTTATATTTTTATTGGAGAGGAGGCCTTCATAAAAGCAATATGTATTACACATAGTACATAGTCACATAGTGTACATATAGTGTACATAGCGTAGGTACATTTTAGTTGTAGAATAATTCCCTTGTAGCAAGATACTACAAGTATCTTGCTACATGTTATATGTTCATCTGAGAGTAAACAATATTATTGGATTACATCTTAGATGAGAGGGGCTTTGCTAGCATTCCAGGGAAATTGCAGCATGACGTACATGTCTCTGATTGAACTAGTGCTATGCAACTACTGCTATTACTAATAATAATACTTTTTCCTACTACTATTGCACTACAACTACTAATGCTACTAATGCTACTGGCACAAATCCTTGTACAACTGCTACTAATATAACTGGTAACATTACCACAACAACTACCTTTTGCCACTACTGTTCTGACTATTGTCTCTGTTACTGCTTCTAGCCTTCTAATTCCCATTAACATCCCACCAGGATTTAACGAAGATCAGACATGCCCACCTTCTAAATACCAACTCAGCTTGTCAGACATGGCTCTTAATCATTTTCGTGCCTCTCTCAAATGACCACTTTGAAATTACACCATGCAGTCATCCATATTACTTGTAGTGAACATGCTGTCAAGCTGACCTTTCTTCAAGCACCACAGCCCCCACCACATCCAGAAAAAGCAGGACATGGATTCAGGAATCCTTTCCTGTACATTTAAATAATTGTATTTTATTGTCATAGCTTCACAATAAGTTTCCAAGGCTGACAAAGACAGGCGTAAAACAGTACAGAAAAATTTTATATGACTATTTGCCAGAGGTAATACAGCATCTCGTCTCTTTTCTCCGTCACCTCAGGCTTGGCCTCAGGATGCTGCTGCCATAGAAACTAGGCTATTATCAGAAAGGGGTTGACTAGGCTGATATTGAGCCTGATGTTTTTGCACCTCTAGCAGTGGGGCCAAAGGATTCTGTCTGCCCAATACTTTGATCCAGAGTATCACAACAGCTCCCGGCAGTATTATGAAATATGCTGTAGGTATTCATGGCCTCCAGGGGATGATTCCTAAAGATTTTCTTGACCCCTGACCTTTCCACTAGCACAACCACCAGGCCAAAATTTCTACTTGTACACAAGAAATACCAAAACATAATGAGTAGATTACCATTAAGTTTACTGAACACATTTATGTTCCCCAGAAGATAAATCATTTCTATTTTAGACCATTTTCGAGCCTTTCCTTTAGTGCCACTCAAAATGTCAACTTTGCACACAAGATATCCTACATCTAACAGACAAGTAGCCATGATATTTGCAAAGTACATTCATGCTTCCTTGGGGATAGGGGTAACAGCCCTACTACTAGAAAGGCAAGAAAGAACACTTTTAGAATGTTCCTCTTTGAACATTGAATTGAAGCTATTCATAACTGTAATTTTGTCCAAATTTGAATGTCTAGAAAATTTAATCCCAAATATAGTAACAGGTCAGAATGAGATACTATTTTATTCTCTGTTCAGAAGAAGGGGAAAAAAGAAGACAAACAAAACTTTGTAGGGAGTCACGACAGAAACCATTAAGTAATATTACTAAGGTAATGATCTTTATGGTCTCACGTCCGAAATAAAGTGTATGCTGAGGGGGGATATTCAACATGCGTAGACACATATGTTTGTGCATTTGTTGTTTTTCTTGGTTTGGTCTAGGCCCCTTAGTTCCAATGAAGGGAAATACAGCATACAATGATATTTTAGTATTTCAGTGTGTCTAAAATGTATGCTTCCAACTTTGTTTAGGCAATTTGTGTTTGACCCTTTCCTGTTTCAACATGACAATGCCCCAATACAATAAGCTAAACTCTTGCCAAAATAACTGTCTCAGAAGTTTGTCCCTTTTCCCTATAATTAGTATCAGATTACATAGTTATTTCCAAAGAAACTCGTATGAATTAGGAAGTTATTCAACAAACAAAAAAAGCATTTAATTCTGATGAATTGTTTTTATTACTCATTTAATTTTGTTGACCTAATAATAGTCAGATTTGAATATACCGAGTCTAAAAATACTTAAATCAGCAAATTTGTACATTTTTAACAGTAGGATGTAAAATCCCTCAAGGCTGCTAAAAACCCAAATTCCCAGAAAAAAGAATAATTTCTTCAATAGTGTCTCCTCAATATGCAACCCTGCCCTGCAGCCAGCATATTATTGCCCGTGGTTTGGGAATGTGATGGTAAACATTTGGGTGTAGGGCTGCAACTAACTATAATTTTACTATTATTATCGATTAATCTGCAGATTATTTTCCCCATGAAGCAATTAATCATTTAGTCTAAAATGGCGGAAAAAAATGCCTTCACAGTCCACAATGATGTCTTCAATATGTTTGCCTTGTTTGACCAACAGTCCAAAACACAGACTTTCAATTTACTGTCATATATGACAAAGAAAAGCATCAAATCCTCTCATTTGAGAGGCTAAAACCAGAAAATATTTGGTATGTTTTCTTGAAAAATAATTGGAACGATTAATTGATCATCAAAATAGTTGTTGATTAATTTTCAGTCAATCGACTAATCGATTAATTGACTAATTCCTGCAGCTCTACTGTACTTGGGTGCAATGATGAGTGTGAAGGAATTTTCCTTAGAGGGCCCTAATGTGGGTGTCAGGTTAAGTACAGGTCATAGACATGTCACGCTTGGGGTCACCTGCAAACCTAGAAATAAAATGACCTCTGTGTTTCTAGCATTAGCTCATTTTGCTGTCTCCTGCATTAGACCCATGACAACAGCTGTGTAGATAAAAAGATCCGTTGCTTAGACACTCGAAGACAGTAGATTGCATTCTCTGTCTCAGATGTAGATGTCATCCTTGTCTTTCCTTAAAATGTAATACGTGTGACCTCCTAATTCCAACGTGTCATTGTGTAAATTTACTCTCCTGTTTTATCTTGTTTTTATTTTCTATTCAACTCTTTTTATATTGCCCTATGTTGTTTTTATGTTTTATGTAAAGCACTTTAAATTGCCTTGTTGTTGAAATGTGCTATACAAATAAACTTGCCTTGCCTTGCCTTAGGTAAGCATTAGAATTCACATATAGAGAATGACCTTGTAGGGGGTACATTGTAGCCTTCTTAGGGACAGTAAGGGATAAATATTGTGGATCAGGAAGAGAAACTTCAGATTTGGTTTTGGCACTCAGGATGTCTTACTGTGTAAGACATCCTGAGTTTTCCTGAAACCTTCTTCATCAGAGTTGACTAGCTCACAAGAATTTCCTTCACAATGAGGTGTCTACATACTTTATTCCAGTGTCTTCATACTTTTGTCCATATGATGTAAAAGAGGTAGATTACACTGATTATAGCAGATTATATCTGCTTTTTTGTGGCAAATTGAAGCATTATCTAATACGAACCACGATAGCAGCAGCCTAGACTGTGTTGTTTGGTTACTTACGAATGGAGGTATGTATGGACTCCATACTGTGAACAGCAGAAAGAAGCAGTTCTTCCGCGCTAGTGTTTTATTGTATAGTAGCCTGTTCCTCCTTGTGGCCTAATCAAACCTTGCAGCAACAGCAGCACTAGTAGCACCAGCAGCGTTCCAGGTAGTTGTATGGATGTTATGGCCAGCTGGGAGAGCTATAACACATGCTGCTGCCATCTCAGTTTTGCCATTAGTTGAGCCATTAGAGGAGTGCCATTATAGTTATTGATTTGCTTGTTTGCTCCCCACTTGGTGGAGAAACAGCACAAAGAGAGAGGTTGTTTCCTTCCCCTTTTATATCCCATTCCTGAAAAGCAAACACGGTTTAGAACAGCGGGTGGGGGGTCAGGGGGAGAACCCATGAGAAATATATGATAATATAAATGTTCTGCTTCACTGACTTTGCTCAGTGCATCTGGCAATGTGCTTCTTTGAAACAAGTAAAGAAAAGATTCAAATGAAATAGAATCCTGCCTGAACCTCTTCAAGGACTCCAATCAGATCTGATTTCTGTTCGCCCTCAGTGTCCACCATCAACGCTAAATGTCCTTACTATCAGGTCACCTGTGTAAATGGCGACAATGAGAAGTTGAAGCTGTTTGCAAGTTCGCAAAGTTTTGGTGCATAACAATAAACATAGTGAGAGAAAATAAAAGAATTTTTTAAAAAACAAATCAAAAGTCAAGAAATATAAATAGAAAATTTAAAAATTGACAATAACAATATGAAAAAATATCATAAAAGTACGTACAATATGTCTGTTTTTAGAATGAAAGCTGTACAGTTTGTGCAGGAATGAAATACGAACGAAATAAGGAATATGAAACAAAGGAATAAGGAATATGTGCAATGTATAGAGATAATAGTCCAAAAGATGTGCGTTAATGTAATACATTGAGACAGATACATGGAGACTGTACATCAATGTAACATGTGGTGTCCATGTGGCGGGATAAGAGTCAGTGTCAGTGGGGGTCACAGGCCTCGTTGATGAGGCCAGCTAAAGACGGGAGGAAACTGTTCTTGTGGCATGAGGTTTTGGTCCTGATGGACTGAAGCCTCTTACCGGAGGGGAGTGTCTCAAAAAGTTTGTGTCGAGGGTGGGAGGGGTCAGACACAATATTTCCTGCATGCCTCCGGGGCTGGAGGTGTACAGGTGGGAGGGATGGCAGATTGCAGCCAATCATCTTCTCTGCGGAGCGAATGATATGCTGCAGTCTGCCCTTGTCCTTGACAGTGGCAGCAGCGTACCAGATGGTGATGGAGGAGGTGAGGATGGACACAATGATGGCGGTGTAGAAGTGCACCATAGTTGTCTTTGGTACGTTGAACTTCTTCAGCTGCTGCAGGAAGTACATCCTCTGCTGGGCTTTCTTGGTGAGGGAGCTGATGTTCAGCTCCCATTTGAGGTCCTGGGTGATGATGGTGCCCAGGAAGCAGAAGGACTCCACAAAGTCGACTGCGGAGTCACACGGGGTGATGGCGACAGGTGGGGCTAAGTTCTTCCTGAAATCCACAACCATCTTCACTGTCTTAAGAGCATTTAGCTCCAAGTTGTTCTGTCTGCACCAGGTCACCAGATGTCAATCTCCCACCTCTAGACGGACTCATTTCCACCAGAGATGAGCCCAAAGCGGGTGGTGTCATCCGTGAAATTCAGGAGCTTGACAGACTGATGACTGGAGGTGCAGCTGTTGGTGCACAGGGATAAGAGTAGCGGGGAAAGGACACTGCCTTGTGCTGATGGTCCAGGAATCTGAGATGTGTTTCCCCAGGTTCACATGCTGTCTCTTGTCCTGGGAGAGCTTGTCCTGCAGCAGAGCAGGGATGATAGAATTAAAGGCGGGGCTAAAATCCACAAACAGGATCCTGATATAGATTCCTGATGAATCCAGGTGCTGGAGGATGAAGTGGAGGGCCATGTTTACTGCATCATCTACAGACCTGTTGGCTCTGAAGGCAAACTGCAGGGGGTCTAGGAGTGGGTCGGTGATGGATTTGAGGTGGGAAAGCACAAGACACTCAAAGAACTACTACAGAGGTGAGGCCGATGGGTCTGTAGTCATTAACTCCTGTGGTCCTTGGTTTTTTGGGGACGGGAATGATGGTGGAGGTCTTTATGCAGGCTGGTACCTGGCATGCCTCCAGTGAAGTGTTAAAGATGTCTGTGAACACCGGAGACAGCTGATCAGCACAGTACTTCAGGGGGAAGGAGACACAGAGTCTGGTCTGGCTGCTTTGCAGGGGTTCTGCCTCAACAGTGTGTTGACGTCCCTCTCCAGGATGGAGAGAGTCCTTGTTGTGGTAGGGGAGGAGGTGGGCAGAACTGTCCCATTGTCTTTCAAAGTGACAGTAGAACTAGTAGAACTCATTTACTTTGTTGGCCAAGCACAAGTCGTTAATGGAGCGGGGGGCTTTAGGTTTGTAGTTTATGATCTGTCTGAGCCCCTTCCAGACAGAGCCAGAGTTGTTAGCAGAGAACTGGTGTTGGAGTTTCTCAGAGTACATTCGTTTAGCTTCTCTCACCAACTTGCTAAACCTGTACTTTGATTCTCTAAACCTGTCCCTGTCTCCACTCCTAAACGCTTCTTCCTTTTGCAACCTTAGCCGTCTGAATTTAGCTGTGAGCCAGGGTTTGTCGTTAATGTAATTCAACCTGATGCATGTTGGTACACAGCAGTCCTCACAGAAGCTAATGTAGAATGTCACAGCCGTGTTCTGTATGTTAGTAAAGTTAGGTATGTATAGGTATAGATATGCTGTGGAGGAAAAAGTATTCAGATGCTATAAGTCATGCATTGAATATTTTACTTGAAGGGGAACTGAGACGATTTTCCACATCGAAGTCTATTTGCAGGCGTTGGGGAGTACTACAGTATATGTAAAAAAATTGTATAAAGCCTTTTGTGTGTGAAGACTACAATTTTGAAAATGAAAAAATCTGGTGGTTTGGAGTTAGAAAGTAAAAGTACAGAAATATTATCAGCAAAATGTATTTAAGTAAAAAGTA
Source organism: Siniperca chuatsi (assembly GCF_020085105.1). Lineage (NCBI taxonomy): Eukaryota > Metazoa > Chordata > Actinopteri > Centrarchiformes > Sinipercidae > Siniperca > Siniperca chuatsi. The sequence goes on along the minus strand of NC_058050.1, from coordinate 28,969,442 downwards.
CAACAAATTATTATGCAAGATGGCCCCTCTCTACAGTGTTAAGCCAATTTGTATACTGTTGGGTAGTTCATTCTGTAACAATGCATCATATTTTATAAGATCATCATATGTTTTCAGGACTGTAGTTACCATTGAGGACACTGTCATGAGTTCTAGTAGGAAAAGCACAGGGGTTACTGATAATATGTAATAAGTCCCAGCAAGCAATGACACCGCGAAGGGGGGAATATGCATCTCAATTGGGTTTTTTGCCGCAGTTTGCGACACACAGCCTCTTGCCTGTTAACGGTCAGCTCTATGCATTGTAAACAAACCAACTACCCAACAGTTTGCAAGGCTGGGGTAGAGATGCATGCACAAAAGAAAAGTCCACATTTCTCATCGAAAGGAGAAACCCATCTACTTTTAAACATTATGAATGACTTGGATATCAACAGGTTTTTGGAAATGCGCAAATATTGCAACACCAACCTTTTCAAGAAGGTGGTTGAACGAATGAAATTGAAAAAAAAATTGAATGAGGCTGTGTTCACACGTTCGAACAAGTCTTTTTAATCGAAGTATGCACGACTGCATGTAAACAGGGATATTAGTGGAATATTCATTTTCATTAGCCACGTAAACAGCTTAGTAGGAATTATGTCTTTTTCAGAATAAGGGCAAAAACCGGAATATTTTGTGCATGTAAACATAGTCACTATGGTTGCTCTACATCTCTCTGACCCTCCTGTTAGTTTTTATGCACCTTTTTGGCTGGGAGAGTTACACCTTTATCATTCTTATTGGTTCAAGTAGTTTGGTGACCTCATGTAATTCCAGGGTAGTTTGACCCAACTTCAACCTGAGCATGGCTCTAAACAGACAATAAGTGATAACACCTGTGTGGGTGTGCAGCGCTTTTCAATGTAATGGAGTACATGGACAAAGTAACATGAAATTGAAATACTCAAGGAATTTGAAAAAATTGCTACTTAAAATTTCAGCCCTGGTTGATTTTGTAACACTTGTGCTTACTTGTGATAGCGACAAGTGTGTTTTAATGATACAGGTTCCACAGTTATTTGAGACACATGTATCAACCACTGGGGGCACCAAACACACCTTGAGGAGCTTCTCTGTCAGAAATGCAACAGAAGTAGTGTAGACGAACTGGTATATCTGTTTGCAGAGCAGCCAAACAATGTGTGTGCAGTTTCAAAAATGGTGTTTGATATAATCAAAATCTTAAGGATTTTGATTTATGTACAGCACTTGTGTAAATGTACTTTGTTACTTTCCAGCACTGTCAATATACCTATGTGTGTTAGCCACTTGACACTCAACAGAAATAACTGTAAAGGAAATTAATGAGTTCATGAACTGTAGTATTTTGCATTGCTATTTGCAGGTTTTCTTGATTGGCTTGTTTTTAATCTAGCACATGCAATTAGCATATGACTCCAAAAAGCAGAGTTTAGCTGGCCTGGCCTGCTAAACAAAGTGAACACACACTGCAACACTCTGATCCCAGTGTGTGTGTGTGTTGGATGGAGCTCTGGGAAGCCTGGCAGCCTGTCTTCAGGCTGGCACACCCTGACCCCTGGCATATGGTACATGTACCCAGCCTGCTGGCTTATTTGTCGCCTGGTGACCTGGACTGTAATAATAGCAAGGTTTGAACAAGGTCTGCTTCCCTGAGTAACAAGGAAGGCGTGTCCCCTGCAGCCTCACAAACTCTCTGACTTCCATGAATTATGGAACATCTACAAATGGTAACAATGTTCAGCTATACCTGGGCAAAAACCTATTCTAGTCTGCTATTCAACATTAGTTTTGGTTGTATATAAATCTTACATTTTCATCTATTTTTCAGCTTGAGAAAATGCTAAATACTATAAGACTCAAGCACATGGAGGAAACATGCACTCACAACTTTCATGATAATGAATGTGCATGTCAATATAGGAAATAAAGCAGACAAATAGAAGATCTGCAAATCATTAATCTTGTTTTAGACATTTTTTTATATATGAAATGAGAAAAATGAGTTAGAAATGTGTGGAAAAATACTTTCAGTTAGGCATTTAGCCTTCATATAGGGCTATTCTTCTCAGGGGATGGAAATGTCAGTCTGATGGTTGATCCACCACTTTGGTCCAGACTAAATATATCAACAACTGTTGGATGGATTGGCAAAGCATTTCGTACAGACATGGTTTGGTCATGGTTTCCAGAGGATGAATCCTACTGACTTTGATGAACCCCTGACCTTTTCTCTAGCGCCACAGATATTCATGTACCAATAAGGATGAATTGTAATAATGTTGGTGACCTTCTGACTCTTCATCTAGCACAATCATCAGGACAAAATATTAATTTGACCAATGCTTTGGTTTGTGACCAAATATCTGAAAAACTAACGACATTCCCATCAACTGCAGCTGCACTTTGTGCTTAGCATTAATAAGCTATGTTAGCATGATAACACACTAAACTAAGATTGTGAACATGGTAAACATTATTCCTGGTAATCATCTGCATGTACATTGTCACTGTGAGCATTTTGCCATGCTGACATTAACAGTTAGCTCAACGCACCGCTGTGTGACATGTACCCTGCAACAGTTGATGGTTCATTAAGCTGTGAAAGTCGAAAATATTAAATAAACAAGGATATTGCATCTTTAATAAGTGTACCATCCCTGTCTAGACAAATGCAGTGAACCACATGAGACACTGTTGATTAAGGTTATGTTCCATTGCTGGATTTTTAGTAATTATTACAAATGTCAATGTGATTTCGAATGAGGTTGTCTTACTGCTGGGATTTCACCTTTAATCTCTACAGGCCACACATGAACAACAGTTCAATCACTTGACCTTCATCAGGCTCACCATTACTGGTTTGCTCCACCTCCTTATATAAGTTGCCTCAAGGCGTGTGGGCACACCCCTTACCCTTGTGAAATTGGTAGATTGGAGATCTTCAGTGAATATAAGTTTTATGAGTTTAAACTTTTTAATTAGCACGATGAGATGGGTTCACAATAAATACCAATACATTTTTGTGCGGCCTGGCATATATTTTTTTATTTGTTTGTTAATAAAACAATTGTTATCATGTAAGAAATTGGCCAGAAACGTTGCATTGTGTTGTGTCAGTTTCTGATTCCTGTAGTCTATGTTTGGAAGTTATTCTGTTTTTTCTAAAACAAAAGACAAGAGGTCTTGTTCTTTCTGCAATACGGCAGAGCTTATTTGTTTTGTCGTCATGTGTATTTGGCTGTATTTCTATATTTACTTGTGTTTTCTGTATTTTCAGTTTGTGTCTACATGCGATGCATGTATCGTGTCAAATGTGGGAAAATGTTTTCTGTCTTTGTTTTTGTTTTCTCAAGATGCAGTGCGTTTCACTCAGTCAGGTTGTTACAACAGCATATAAGCCTAGGAATAGCATTGGGAATAAGATCAAATAGTAAATAAATAAATAAAATGTGAAAATGTAGGATGTAACCCAGTGTATGTAAACAGAAGTCAGAAAACACTAAAAAAAAAATAATATTAAAAAATCTTTTAGGAAAAATATCCTAATGTAAGCAATATGAAAATGGTTTAGGAATAAAAATGAGACGTCCTGGTGTCTGCTGGACCAGTTAAGAGCAGACAGCTGGAATGAAACAAGGAGGAGAAGAACTGTCAGTAAAAGTGGAGGAAGTGTTTAGGGTCTTACCAGTGCTGTCATCATAAACCACAGTGACCGTCTTCCACTTGAAGAAGTGGACCAGGTCTAGGATGGCCCGGCTGAGGGAGGAGAAGTCAGGATAGAGGCTAACGTAGAAGACGTCTCTGTTGTCTGATACCTGGTGCTTCCACTTGGTCTGGATGTGTGGCACTCCCAGGGCGTTGCAAATGGACTGGACCGCATTGGCTGAGGAACTGTGAGAGGGACCAAAGATGGCTGCTACCCCCAAAGAAAGCTGGTCACAGGCTAGAGAGGGGAAACAATAGACTAGTTAGCTCCATCCTACTTTGCTGCAGCACATGTTCATGATAACCAGTGGTCCATTCACTTCCTACAGAGCTCAGAAACTATAGGAGAAACTAGTTCAGCATTGAGGATATACTTTACATTTATAGCATTGATTAGTTTATTTAATATTTATTGAAAGTATAAGTCTGGTGATATTCTGTAATTTTTCTTATTGTCAACAAGTCCCATGTGCAGAGCCAACCCAACATTGAATGTATCCTACCAACAAGTATTGCGTGTGTATTCAAAGCCTAATATATCTTATTTCTCTGTGCCAAAGACCTCCATTGTTGTCCAAAAACAACCCTATCAAACCCATCAATGAGCCATGTTGCACTGGGTGACATGTTCCTTCATTTGCATGAACACACACACTGTAGTATATTTTGATCCCACATACAGCATCCTGCTTGTCACGGTCACAAGTTTGTTCTGTTGCAGAGGAGGCCGGTCCATGGAGGCAGAGGAGGTTGCTCCTCCTCTATTTTTGAGAGGCAAGAGGGAGATCAAAATATAGAAAATAGTAACTGGTTGAAATAAACCATTACAAAATCTCAGTATCATTTATAAAATATTTTTTCTCTCTTTTTTGGAAAAACTCCATTATTGAAATTCTGATTAAAATGCTTCAACAGCGACACCTGCAGGGCAGAGGGGAAAGGGCAGTCTGCGTGAAGTGGTTGTTGGAGGCAGAGGAGGGTGGGCTGCTGCTGTCTCCTTTAAGGCGGAATTTCTTATATCAATGTAATGTACTTGTTTTTTTTTTCATGCTAATCTGTTATTGGCCAAAACACATAAAATGATGCTCCAACAGAAGATGCCCTCCCTAACCAATCAACAATATTGACACCATGTTGGTCCAATGAAAATTTCCAAATTTCATTTTCAATTCTCTACCACTGTATTGTAGGTGAGTGTGATGAACTGGCAGTAAAGTGATATAGATTCTTACAGTAGCATATTTGAAAAGAAATTATAAGTGCAAATTACAAACTACTTTTAGACACATAATTAAAAAATTACATTTTATTTAAACCTTTTTAGTCCAAATTTAATTTTTTTCAGATTTCCGTTTCCCTTTTTTGTTCTTTTTTCTTTTTTTTCTTTTTTTTTTTTAATGGAACAGTAGCTAGCTAATTGCTAGCCAACACAACAGTTTGTAGCAAGCAGCCCTGAAGGAATGTTAAGCTAATGGCAAGAATGGGTTTGGACCGTGGGGCGTTGCAGCAGCAGGACGCCACCAGTGAGCAGACGGAGAGCTCCGCTCTGCTGGAACAGCCTCGCTGCATCAGCTTTCCAACTGCGCGAATATATATTTTAACAAACTCACTGGCAACTTTTTCTCAGTTTGGAGGCCAGTTAGAAAATGCTGCAATTAAACCAGACTAAAATAAATCCTAAATAAAATGCCACAAAAAAGTGATTGGTAATTGTCGACAGTCCTCTTCCCGTGAAATTAGAGTTGAGGTAAGTGAACTCCGAGCAGCTCCCTCAGGGCTGGACCCTCAAGCAGCTGTAGCCTGAACGCAAATGGCCCACAGCTAAGCAAACTGTCTTAAGAGAGATCCGGAGACATCTTCTTTGATGAGAAGATGCTGATATGTGGTGTAATGGACTTCACAAATGACTGCATAGATCAAATGTTGCTTATGTGGATTGAAATCCACCAGCCTAAAAAAATGTAATTTGAAAACAAAAAGGCCTGAAGGGGATGCTGCAAAAATGTAAATATATTTGATATAGAAGAAGGATATTCATTTTGTGTTCTAGATCCTCTTTATTATTATTATTATAAATAATACTGTTGCAGTTGGTACACTTAGATGCTTTTCTTTTTTCTTTTAAGATGATCTAGATTTTTTTTGTGCAAAGCTGTCAAATTAACAAAGCGAGCTGCTAAAGACTCGGTGAAATAGATTTTATAGTCAACTGTGTAGGATTTCATTTTCCCCTCGTTACTCCCTCAAGGCACAACATCACAAATTGTTTGCCATCTAACCTCCACAATAGATTCTCATTTCTGCCTTTCCTGTATGTGTGCGATGCATTTATTATCCCCATATAAATTTGTTTTTTTACATATTATTCTTTTTTTATACGAGTGTGAAGCAATGAAGACAGATCTATATAACAAGGAGTTTATTTTGCAGGATGATGAATGACGCTTTGGATTTATGACAATTGTATGAAGGATGAATGGGTTATAAATAGGGCTGAACAATATACAAACAAAATCATTGTGATTATTTTGACAGATATACGGAGAATATGATTTGTAGGACCACAATGCTTCACATTTATAATGGTATGTTGTGACACATTTTACCTTTATCATAAAATTGCAGCTCCTGCGATTTGGATATTGCACTTGGCCATATTTTAGTTAATATTTTGATTAATTGTTCAGCCCTAGTTAAACATTTCATTGATGTGTGGAAGCAAATAGCTTAAAATATGTATTTCTCCTGCTTTACATGAGCTGAAATGAATCCTGTAGTAATTTTTTGTGGTGTTGGATTGTGTGATTGAATTCATTTTAAATTAAGTTTGACCTTAGTTTGAGCGTTAAAGTGTGGATCATCTTGTATAAAGTGATCTGTAGCCTAATGATTTGTATTTATGTTGGTTCTTTGAAGGAGAGTGATGCTGCTATTGCTAACGAGGCAATTAATGGCAACATAAGTGAGGGGGTCACAGAGAGGTATGGACACAGACACAGAGAGTGGGATGGGGAAGAACATCTTGTGAATTATTTGTTGTCACAGCCATTCCACAGTTTGGATTACGCAGCAAAGGTGAGGATCAAGACAGCTGGACAACCAATTTCAGAGATAACCATGATCATGGTCATGCTAGACCAGGTCACCAGAAAGAATCCAAGCTGAATAAGGTCTATAAGAGATATTCTTGGCTAACGGGAAGTCCCATGACTAACCTATTGGCCATGCCTTCTGATGAGGAACCCTAAAGCTCACATTAACACTTGGACTGCTCTAGAATTCGGTGATGTTAATTTAGATTACGAGAAGACATGACAAGTGTTTTGATCACATTGGCGCAAATAATAGTCTGAAGCTGTTTGGTCGGGTGCGCATCAACAAATTGATTGACAAGAATGCGTGATTGCATAGAGCAAACTACAATGTTAAAGTGAGACGAAACCAAGATGCGTTAATCCGTCTCATTAATGCAGGCTTTGATATCAGCAATTGCATCAACAATTAAAAGTGAGATCAAAAAAGAAGTGGATGCAGCTCCTTTTTTTGCATGACAGATTGACAAAACAACTGATGTGAGCTGTCACTCTCAGTTGTCTGTTATTGTCCGTTATATAGATGATAATGGCATTATTCAGGAAAGCTTTTTGGGCTTTGTTGATGTGTCCAGTGAACGGGATGCCCAGTCCATTTTTGAGTTACTGCAATCAGAGATGTCTGCTTTGAACTTTGTGGAGAAGCTCATCATACAAACTTATGACAGCGCTGCCGTTATCAGATCTTACAAGCTAAGGTGCAAGCGGTTGCCCCCAGTGTGGTCTGTGTGCATTGCTATGCACATCACCTTAATCTTGTCCCCAGCCAAGGATTGAAATCCCCAAGGCCAAGATTTTCTTTGCTACTCTTGGTGGGTTCAGCTATTATTTCTGCAAATCAACTAAAAGAGTAATGATGCTGGAAGAATCTGGGTGTTCCAAAGTGCCAAGAAGTGCACCCACATGTTGGAACTTCACCTCTCGTATTGTCAACACAGTGGCTCTTAACAGAGACAGTCTGATAGACACATTACGCACATCATCGATCACCCCTCAATGGATGACGAGTCTATAAGAACAGCAGATGGGCTGAAGACAAAGTTAGAGGACTATGAATTTATGTTTTTGCTTTTTACATGTGAGCAGATTGTCTCCCAGACAGATGTGTGTGACGTGTTGCAGACAAAAGCAATGGATGTTTCATTTTGTAAAGGTGTAAGAGAATGTTAAGGTGCTCATGGACTCTATGGAGGAGCTGAAGTCAGAGGAGGCATTTGAGAGGATTTTCTATAGAAGGCAGCAGATGTTGCAGAGGATTCAGAGTTCATGCACAGAAGAAAACGGAGACAGGGTAATGAGGATCCCAGTTTATAGGTTTTGGTCAGAACCTATCAAAACCTTGAATATTTGAGATTCATGGAGCTTCTAGATTTTGACAAATTCCCATCCTTCAGAATGGACTTTTCCTTGGCTGCATTCAGAAGTCTGACAGATAACTATGACCATTTCTTTGACCTGAGGAACTTGGCAATCCCTGCAATTGAGAGGAAGATTCTAAAATCTCTTAGAAAGAGTCCTCACTGGTATGAGAAGTCCATAGACATCTGCAACACTTTTCTAGAAGAATAGACTTCACTTTTAAGTAAATTTGGTCCTGATGACTACCTGTACTTGTGATAATGCAACATTGGGAAGAAAATATTGGAATTGGAAGTAAGCTTTGTTTGTCTTATTGGAGATCCGGCCTGCTTGGTTTCAACCAGCAAGTGGTCGTCATCAGTCACCATACTTTCCTTCACAGGTGTTGAACACTGGCCTGCTTCCTGTTACATGTCACACCCTTGATAAATACTCTGTCTTCTGCATTAGGCCTGTATAGTTAATCTAGAAACACGATTGAATAAAATTATGTTGTTTTTAAGAAATCTTGTAAGCCAGTGTTTTACAGCTCAATTTTTCGTAGAACATAAGAAAGTAGAGATCAGTAGCCAACTGGTGTAAAACAACATGACGCCATGGGTTGTTTTTTCTCCTGTCCGCCCCAATTTTTTGAGTCACCAGCTGCCACTGTTCTGTTGATTGGTTGCCAATTGTCAAGACCTACCTTATATGAGCCAGTCTGACGGAGACACGAAAGGAGACAAAGAGTAGAGGATAAAGAGAGGAGAGTGGCAAGCTTCTGATAGCAAGGACTCTTTTATTGAAACCATGATAGACAATGAATAATGACCCTCATCCCTGAAGTATTTTGGTTTAGTTTCTGTCTGCATCTATTTGTTTACCTAATAGTGCATGGTAGGTTACACAAGAAGAGGACTGGGCTGACTCCCCTGCCCAGTCGAGTGAGTCGAAGCTGCAGGGGAGAAGTGGAGCAACTGCGGAAAGCGAGTCAAGCTCACCAGGGTTCAGGTAAGGCCTGTGCCCTTTCTTGTTGCTGGCAATGAAGGCTTTTAGTGTATGTGATGGTCTCTTAGTAGCTGGTATGGCCTCAAGGCTTAGTGATAATTAAATTCCCTAGACCTAACAACAAAGCATTTTATTAGTACTACCTGTGCTGTGACAGCACTAAATGTGGATTAATCTTCCACTGAAAACAGTAACGAACAAATGCACTTTTTCTTCCTCTTTGAGTAATGTTTGCTAAAAACAGTGTCCAGCTGTTTTAGGAAATGACTGAGCTTATAAAAATGAGACTATAAATTTGTGAGCCATTTTTAAAGATTCACATCTTCAGTAGGAACCAGTGGGCTTGGGGCTGAGAACCACAGACAGGGACGGACTAACACATTTTTGGAATTGGTTTTGTCATGGGATTTGTTGACAATCAGGAAACTATAGAATAACACCAGCTTCATCCTTTAAACAGGAAAGCTACACAAACAAGCTACAAACAGCTAGCACAAATATGTAATGTAATATAATATAATGAGACCAGAATAACTCAAATGAAATGCAAATATTTATATATAATATACATATACACTGACTCTGTCTGTGCCTTTAAATTCCTACTTCATACTAATCGTTGCGCCTCAACCTTCAGTTAGCTGATTATTCTTGATTACCTTGTACCTGTTACCACTTTATTTCCGGCGGGTCGGCCTCAGTCTCAATGAATCTATTAAGCCTCGTACTTATAGTCTATGTTTGTCCTGCCAACGACGTTTGTGTCCCACAGGCACAGCTGTGTGCCGATCTCGCTCTCTCTCTCTCTCTCTCTCTCTCTCTCTACTTTCCTAGTTTCTCCTCCTCTCTTTTCACTCAGGCGTCTCTGTGCTGGACCGTCGGCTGTCCTGGGATCTCTCTCTTCCCTGGCCGTCGGTGCCTCTCTCCAGATGTTTTGGATCTGGATCTTCGTCCTCCAGGAGATTCAAACTCTCCTCATGTCTCTCTCCCTCTGTGTGTCTGTTCCTTTCTCCTATCCATGTGAACTGTGTGCTTGAGTTTTGCCTTTCTGTGTGTTGTGTAGTCTGTCCTCTTCCAGGTTCCATGGTGGAGAGGAGTTTGTGTGGCTCAGGTCCTATCTGTTTGACGACACTTGAAGTTGCTCGACGTCCTCCCGGATCCATTCTTCATATATGTTACAATCTATTCATAACTTTGTCATCATGATTGTATATACTGTATTATGTTGGTCTATGCTATACACACACAACATCTATTGCATGTCTGTCCATCCTTGGAGAGGACATTGCTCTCCTGAGGTTTCTTCCATTTTTTCCCTGTTAAATGTTTTTTTTGTCATCCGAATCGAAGATCTAAGAATTGTAAAACCCCTTGAGGCAAATTTGTGATTTGTGATATTGGGCTATATAAATAAAATTTACTTGACTTGATATATTCCTGTTTCAGCATGACAAAGGCCCATGCACAAAGCCAGCACCAAAAAGAAATGCTTTTCCCAGTTTGTTGTGGAAGAACTTGACAGGCCTACAAGAACTGAATGAACGGGAACGCAGACTGCAAGCCAGTCAGTCCCCTGAGCATGGATACATCAATGCCCATGGTTTGGGAATGAGATGTCCAAATATTGTTGGCCATGTAGTGTATGAAAATGTATATACACTGTAAATATATCAACTGATATTACACAACCTTTACTTTAGTACATTACATTTCCACAATACAAAGCTGAAGCTGAAGCTAAAGGTGTGACTGAGATCAATTTGAGCTTGCTTTCATGAAATTGGATTCGGAAGGCATACAAACAACTACACATCTTTGTATTAGCTCGACTCTAGCTGCACTCTAATCACCTTATTTGATATAAGGGAGTTGGCTAAATCACTGAGACAGGATATAATGGCCCGTAATTGATAAGAGACTTGAAATGTCAGCCTGATGCACACACAAAACTGATAGATTATAACACTTTATTGGCTGTCTCTGGGGGCCAAACAGGTCTTTGAATTACTGCAGCTGAGTCATTACCTGGAACCAATCAATTCTCTCTGTTTACATTTGAAATGCTCAGCCATTTCTCCCTCGCCTGATTATAATTGTCACAATCTAAGTCACTGCAGCTCGCAAACGGAGAATACATTTACATGCAAAGCAGCTACGGCATAGCATATGTGCGCACACACACATTCACTTGCACATATATTTACAAACACACACATCAGCCAAAAGGCTACCAACACCAGAGGCGGCTCTTCCAAGCACAAACACATAAATACCTTTCCTGGAGGCTTCAAAGCTGTCATAGATGTTTATCCTTTGGATGTCGTAGGTGAGCGTGGTGTTTGGCAGTAGGGTTCTGTTCCTGTTGATTGTGTTTAAAGCAAATTTAAAGGCTAGTTCCTCAGCGCCTGATGGGCCACTTTCAATGGACTCAAATATCCCCCCTGTCAAAGAAAGAGACACAAATGATTAGGGTTGAATTGTTTTAGTTGGAAAAGATGCTTTCACATTCATGATTACATAGAGCCCTTTATTACTACTAATTAAATTTGGAAGAAGCTTCAAAATAAGAGTAAACTGGCATATTCAGAAGAAAATTGGCTTACACCTAAAAACCTTTTATAAATGAGTTTGACAGAAAAGAAGGAAAGGAAAGCTTGCCAAATAAACACTGTCTTATTGCTGTTCACAAAAAAAGGGAATGGATTCTTCCCAAAAATCAAGACATTACTTCAAGTATGAAAAAAATTAAAAAGCTTGTATTGTATTGTATTGCTACATACTTAAAAACAAGAGGGAGATGCATTACATGCACTCTGGCCTTCCTCAGGATCAGTCACACATGGGGAAGTGAACCGTGTTAAGCAAGTTACTGAAATGATGTAATCACTTAAGTAATTGCATTACTTTACTAATTACTTGTCAGCAGAAGTAATTAGTTACATTACTCTTTACTTCACATTAGTCAGCCCAGCTTCATCAAAAGATGCCTTCCAGCATCTCCCAAGCTTCCACACCAACACATGCGCAACTTGCGTCAACCAGGTCCTAATTTTTCCTGCCTGTTTATCACTTGTCATTGCAAATCCTGTCATCCTCTATCTGACCAGCCCTCAGCATATTCCCACCAGTTCCAGTCACCTTATCTCCACACCCACCTGCACACCTGCTTCCAATTCCTTAATTGGTCTCCTAGTGTAGTGTACCAGCCCATTTTCATCTACTCCTTGCCAGACAGACACATCACATATCTTCTGTATTGGCCATATGTAGAAACAAAAGGAAACATTGTGGTTTAACAGGTTTGTACTGAGAAGTAAACAGCTAGCTTAGCCATGGTGGCTGCATCTAACCCTCCAGAAATCCTGTTCTGACAATGATGTCCTGTCATCTTCAAACTCTGGCAAACAAAGCCTAGGTGATTCCTGAATGTAGGGTGACCAGTGGCTAACATTAGCAAGCCAGTGAACGAAACACAACAAGTAAATAAAAGAACTTTGGAGGTACCAGAGGACATATTCCTCTTTTCACAGAAGCTAGCAGCTACCTTCTACGAAAAGCTAACACATTCCATATCTATGAATATCTATCAAACAAGTACATTACTGTAACGTCAATGAATATCACTGTATATATATATATCACTACACTATATCAATAATAATAATAATGATTATTTGTTATTACTTTCTTTTTTAGGAATATCTACACTCTTTCTGCACATACATTTCCTCTTCAGTTAATTCTGGAAAGATGCACATCTATTGATCCATTGATTGTCATTTTTGAGCGCTGTCTGCCACTTTTCTGAGTGGTATATCTTTCAAAGGAAAACCATATTGGAATAAGTTATTTTTACTGGTTTGGGGAGATACACAGAGAGCTCGCCCTCTGGTCATTGATTCTAGAAGTATTAAAGTCGATGATGAAGATGAAACTTGCTTCAGCAGCCAAGCACTCAATGCAGATCCAGTTTGCACTATGAAAGTCAAAACTGGTAACAGGATACCTTATTGTGCCATTTAATTTAGGATTATTGTAAATACTTTTGGGAGAATTAATTGTTGGTAGAGTTGTGAAGTGGCAGGAGTCATTGGTAACAAACACATGGAAGAGTTGACAAATTAATCAAAAATTCTGATTGAACTGCGAAATGTTTAATCAGGGTTCTATTAGTGTATAGCTTCAGATCACAGCACACACAACTGAATTTTAACCTTTTGAACCCCAGGCTATTTTGTTTGGTTTTCACTCCATTTATTTACTTTTACTTTTTATTGACTTCTGCCATTGTCATTAAAAGTTATCATACTCAGAAATGCTTATACATGAAATATAACCATTGCTTTTCTTTTCTTTATCTCCATGTATAATACATGTTTTGAGATTTTTAAATTAATTTTGATTTTTTTTTTATGGACAGACAGCAATCACCTGAATTACTTTTGATACTAAAGAAAATATCATAAATGATGATTACAAGGCTTTACATTTCAGGGCAGATTTATGGATGTGTATCCTCAATGGACATTGGGGATTACTGGAAAGACTAAGACAAGCTGATTTCAGCAGTATGCGTGTGAAATCTGTGTGTTCCAATTTGACTGAGTAACAACTCTAAGAGTACTCTCTTTTTTTTATTTTACGACTATTAATAAAATGCTTGGGAGCTGAATGCTGTCCTTGTGTTTTTAAGTACATAGTTATTTTCTAATCCAGTTGCTCAATTTTGTACTGATTATTCAACCAAAAGAGTTTTATGTCCATTCATGCCTTGGAAACCTTAGCAACAACCAACATTGTTTATGCAGGAAATATAAAAAGGTAAAAACCACGTATGCTCAAGACCATAACTAATCAAGCTTTTAATATCATGGCCCTGTATATGAATAACCCATAAGCTTCATTAAAGCAAAAGCAATCAGATCCAGGGAGGATTCAATAACAATATGAGGCCCTGTAAAGTGCCTTTTCTTCAGAAATCCACGGAAGTGTGTTTAAAAGTGCAGGTCTCCACAGCTACAGCCCTCCAGTGAATACTTCTGACAGCCAGCAGATGAATGGACAGAGAGGAGGCCTGGGGAGTTGGGGGTGGGAGGGTTGGGTTCTGAGATCAATGTATTCTCATTGGCTGGTGAATCAATCAATCAAGCCCTTGGGGAGCAGTGAGATATTGAAGTGTTTTGTTTGGGTTAGCCCTATGGCCTGGCCCTGATGGCTCAGTGTCAGTCAGAGGGAGCTTTATTTACTCCAACTACAAGCACTCTACTGTAGGACCCTCTTCAAGTCTAGATGTAATCCATACACACCACTGCACGAGTACTGCAGGTCCCAGCTGTCACAAGCAATTACCACAGGACTGGCTGATTCTGATCAATGCTCCCTTACAGTGATTTCACTAGTGGACTCTTTAGAAATGCTCTTTTTCCAGGGGCATTTATTAGTGTGCTAGAGCTTAAAGCAAACATCTAAACAGAAAGACCTCTGACAGCAGCAGCACTGTCAAGAAGTTTCTACTTTCATTAGAATTCATCTCATGGGAGAGCCCTATTTTGCATGCCATAATGAGGTTGAAGGAATTAATAAGCATCAGTTAAGCGGGATGTACTATAATTGGAAAGCTGAGCATTTGAAATGGGTCCGTTCACACACGAGAAGCGCTGTTTTCCTTCTGAGAATCTCTACGTTCCATTGAAAGAATCTGGCCTGTAAATGTGGAGATAAATCACTGCAGAAAGGTGAAACAGTGTAAGAGAGGTGACTGTCTAAGTTGGTAACTTTGAATGAATACACATGGAGTCTAATGAGAAATTTACTCGCTCGCTTGCATAGACATGGGGATATGTAAATGAAGCAGAATAAGTGAGATGAGGATAGAAGGCAAGAAAAAGAAAATCCTCCAATGTAAGGACATTTTGCTTGTTCACATCTTAATGAGTGTTAGTCTAGGGTAAGAATTGGGATTAGTTTTACTTATTTCAATCAGTGGGCATCATGCACAAATGTTTCCCTATTTCATCTATTTTAATAAGGAAACATTCACAAAAGTTTCTCTCAAATAAGAGAAAAACAGAATGATGATCATGTGCAATCATAATAACAATGCAAAAGAAGACTATATATATAAATACTATAATAAAATACTGGATTGGCTTGAAGAACTTTGAGTGGTCGGAAGACTAGAAAGGAGCTATACAAGTACAGTCCAGTAACCATTTACTACGCAGGGAAAAGTCATAGTGGCTGCTCTGTTGTCACCACAACAGGATAAACTGGATGGATGGATGGATGGATGGATGGATGGATGGATGGATGGATGGATGGATGGATGGATGGATGGAGATGGATGGATGGATGGATGGATAGATAGATAGATAGATAGATAGATAGATAGATAGATAGATAGATAGATAGATAGATAGATAGATAGATAGATAGATAGATAGATAGATAGATAGATAGATAGATATTTATGCAGTGGTATGATAGTCTAGAGAAACAGTGTCCATAGCCTGGCAGGTGGACCCTGGTGGGTAACCAGCGTGTTTATTGCTGAATCCACACCTACATGACATTTGTGGAAGAGAAAATCGAAGCAATGTATTACGTTTACGGGTGCTAAGCATCAGGACGTGTATTTGTGTGTGTGTGTGTGTGTGTGTGTGATTGTGTGTGTGATTGTGTGTGTGCATATGCATCCCCATCTCCTGCTCAGATTACTTTTGGTATCAACATAATGAGGAAACATTGCTCATGAACATATTTGCCAAGTCATAAAACATTGATACTGAACGTATCTGCACAATCACTGTCAATGTATTGAATTTGTTTTGGTGGTGGAAGAAGTATTTAAATCATTTACTCAAGTAAAAGTAGTGATACCACACTATAGAGATACTAAATTGCAAGTAAAAGTCACATTCAAAATTTCACTTTAGTAGAAGTACAAAAGTATTATCAGCAAAATGTACGTAAGTATAAGAAGTAAAATAATTTGTTCATCAGAATGGGCCCTGTGAGTTTTATATCATTATATGACTGGACCATTATTATATTATTGTATTTAAGTACAGAAGCAGAGTAAATATGCCTAGTTACATTCCACAACTGATTATATTATGTTACTTTATTAACATTTAACCAAAACCACAATCTTTTCCTTAACTTAACCTTAAACAAAGTGTTTTTGTTGCCCAAACCAAACCACATGCGATGAAAACCCCAGTCCCGGGGATCAAAGTCCTGTGCGTTGTATGCCGACACAGAGGCAAGACACAGAAATGCACAAAAAATATTCACAAAATAAAAAAACCCACTTTTAAGCATGCTGAAAAATTCCAAAACACTACCACAATCTCTGTTAAAGAAATGTATATCTGGTGTATTCCAAATGCCCGTTGTGTTTTATTTTCTGTTTTACAACTCATCACAAACTAAAGTAAGAATCAATGTGTGTATCAATTCATTTTGCTCTTTTCTGCAAACATTTTGAAAATAAGAAATCATTAATGAAACAGACACAAATTCTTAGTTTCTTATGTTGATTTTCTTATGGTGGCCATGGTGGTTGCTGCTTGCACCTCAACTCCAGCCAGGCTTCCCAAATTTGTATTTTCTAACCCAAATCCAAAGCTCAACGTGTTGATAATTGAGCTGGTGCTAAATCTGTTTTCATATGATCTTACCATTCCAGTTAGTTTAAAATAAACTGATGGCAGTTAGTTAGCACCAACAGCCAACATGGCTGAACAGAACCTCCACAGAAACTCAAGAGTTTATCTGCATACAATTCAGTAACAGAAATAAGCACTTTAGAAGCTCAACAGTCAGTTACTCTTGTGGGTGTGTGTGTGTGTGTGTGTGTGTGTGTGTGTGTGGGTGTGGGTGTGAATAAACCTCCTGAGATAACAGTCCTTTAAAGGCATGCTGCCTGACCCAGAGCCAGAGAGCAGTGATCAGTCAAGAGAGAAATCCATCAGCACTTCATCAATCTGATCAAATGACAGTGGACACACAGCGACTACAGCACTCGCAGCCATCACCACCTTCTTTACTTATCCCAAGGATTTGTTGAAGCTTAACGATCCCAACAGGCAGAGTACTCTCTGAAAATTATATACGATCAAAACATTGCCTCCATGATTGATCAGAGAGTACTTAAGCAATAACCCACTCAGGGCTGAGCGTCTCAGTTTTTTAAAAATGCTAAGGAGGGTTGTTAGGCAGGATGCCAAGTGGAGCAAAACATTCTTAGCTGCTCAAAAATCACTATGAATGATAGCTCCAAGTAACATATAACACAGATGAGGCACACCAATATAAAGTAATGAAGAAAAGGACACAGAAAGCTTACTGCTTCAGTGACTAATAATTCCAATGTAAATTGGCTTAGTTATTGACAGAGGTGTGAAGCAACAAATTACATTTTCTCAGGTATATTTGCAAACTACAACATATTTTCAAATAGTGGTATTGCTACTTTTATTTAAGTAAATTTGAGTACTTATTAATGGTTATTGAAAAGTAACTAAAGAGGATAGTTACTAAGTCACAGCAATAGCTGTGAATTGACAGGAAATCTTGGAGTGTATTCCATTTTTCTTTACAAATAATTCACTGGGTATTTTGTTATGTCAAGAAGTTTTGTCATTATATGGCCATGAATTTTATGAAAAACAGAAAGATTGGGCTGCTTTTAAAGATTAAAGCAGCATGCTTCAGTATTACTGCTTCATACACTATTTACACATGCTGCTATATACATAGCTCCACTGTCCTGTAATAAAAACCTACACTACTGTACATATACTGTATGTACTGTATGTTAATAAAGCAAGTATCATAAGTGTGTGTATTATTATATGGTATGACACCACTTAATCTAATTCTAGAAATAGACCAATGCCTACATAATCAACTGCACAGCACTTTCATTTCAAAATTAGCTAACAGTTTAGAAAATAGAGAGAATAACCTACAAAATTAGAAATCAATTATCTCAATATCTGAAACAATGGAGTAAACAGTTTGAATATCAGGAACACAATTCAATTGTCTGTTAAAAGGTTTTTTACTTAATTTCTTTTCAGTGAATGGAGATGTTCACGTTTTATTTTATTTTTGTCCCATTAAATAGTATAGAGGGATGTGTCATTAGACAGTAGATATAGGACTGAATGTTTAACCAATGAGCTAAATGATTAATATGGATGACCAATTAGATCGAAGGTTGGTCATTTCATTAATGGGAGTATTCATTTCATTCATAATTTTTAATTGAATAATTAATGCAGTTGCTTTCATTCTTTTCTTTTGAAATGTAATGTAAGAATGCAAAATTATAGGTAGTAGGTAGTATAAAATGTGTAATAAAGAATAAAGAAAAGAGTGTGTGGACACATGCGTCTGTGTGGTGAATCACACACATACAGTATGTCCATCAGGCTGGATACATTATGTGTCAGCATGTGGTATGAATCAAGTGTGCTTTACTCTTTTGAGATCAGTGTCACAAATTGGTGGTACTACTTTACTCAAAAACAAATGCAAATAGTACTAATTTCACAAGTATTTCCCATATTAGTATCCAAAAAGACAGGATGGAGGACATTTTCTCTGATGTTATTATGCTGGCTTGATGTAAAACTTGATGTGTTGTCAGACCGGCTTTTCAAACTTTAAACAATTGTGAAAACTTGTCATTCTATCTTGAAAACAGGTAAATTGAGACACATGGGTTTCTGTTTTCACTGACACCTGCAAATGCCTTCATGTTTGCTTAGTTCTCTCATCATACATGCTTCACTTTACTCCAAACTGTGACTTGATGTTTACGCTGAGGAATTTACATCAACCTGAAATCGGATGTCGATCTCAGTCTTTTGAGAAAAAGAAAATCCTGCACACTGCTCTTGCTCAACATCACAATTTATTGATCATACTAACGTTTTGATCCCTCTGGACCTTCGTCAAAAGTGTTTTCAACAACTCTCTGGCAGAGTCACCTTTTCAATGTCCTGGAACCTAAACGATGAGATATCATGTTTGAAATGTACTGCTATTGGGTAAGAGAACATTGTGGGGGATTTTCTTTTTCTCAAGACTGAAGTGATACTTTCCTATGCACCTGCATCCGAGTTAGTTGGATGTCCAAATATCTCCTTTAAATAGATCTTAGTCTTTTAAAATAAGACTTTACCTATTAAAGCAGTAATGATGCTGTAGCACTGCTGCCTGATTTGTAACAAATAAGGTTCTGCAGAATACAACATTACCCTGGTATGCAGGGAGCTCAGTGACTGACAGGTGCCCTGAGCGACAGAATATTGAGTCCCTGGTGGCTTAAAGACACAAAAACACTGTTAAGACTAATCCATTAAGTCCCTGTCCTGTCTGTATGGACATACTGTATGTCCTATAAGCACAGAGCCATTTCTTAATAAGCCCATGCATCAAACCCTTTTCCCACACCATGCTCCCCAATTGATCAAAGCACCTCAGAAGTTATAAATGATTAATTATGAAACTGGATGGTATTTTAATCAAGTCGTTAGTCTCCTGAGCCAGAGGTTACCACTGGCCACTGGAAACTACATACTATAGAATGTAAATATGTAGTCACTAAGCTCTGTTGAAGCAGTCCCTTGCAGTCAAGCTTTATAATGATATGTTCATAGAGGAGAAATCAGATAGGACATGGGTATAATATATTTTATTATTTTAAGATTTTAGGAAGTATATGGAACATACAAAGTGTCTAGTCAGGCCTTTATCTTTTGTTCAAAAGAAATATTTCAAATTTGGGCATCTGTCTCCCATCGATACCCAGCAATGACAGGGCAGATTGAAAAATAAAGTACAAGACTAGGTAAAAAGTCATGGCATCACAAAAGTCTCCAGCATTCATCCTCACATGCCCCCCCATGAATGTCCAACCCTCTGAGATAAAGTGGGGACCAACCAACCAACCAACACTGCTATCCTTAAAGCCACTCCACTAGTGTGGCTAAAAAGTCAGAATCACCTGTCTACTGCAGAAGACTAATGGAATGTGATAAATAAAAATATTTCATCCTCTGGGGAGCTTGAATGTGCTCAGTAAACTGCACTGCAGCTAATTTCAGTGCAATATGCTTACATGTCTTACTGTGGAACAAAGTTGGACAAACCAACCCAACCCTGATGGAAATGATAGTTGGCAATGATAGAATTAAAGTATTTTTTGCCCTATCCCATCCCTGACAGGGTTTATATACAGATCTATTTTGTAGTATTTTGAAATTAGTTGGTTAACTTGCCACATTCTTGAAAATCCTGTGTTTGTGCTGCAGAAGAAGACTGTATAGCCCATTTGAGGAATGTGATGAGTAAATGAGTCAGTTGTTAGAATTAATACTGTTTGGTTTGCTAAAACAGCTATGTTTCTCTGTTACATGCCTGCTCCTCCTCCTTCAGTGGGTAAAGGCCATGTTGAGCTAAGAGACTAACAGAGTCTGAGGCTCAGAGAGTAGAAAGACAGATTCACACAGAATGTGGATAGAAATATCATAGAGTTCAAATTAATGTTATCACGAGAGCAATGGTGGACTTCCATGGCTTAGCAAATCTGCCTAAGAAAGACAAGAAATGTGTTCCTGCAGGAATGCTACAGTTCTCCAAACTGTAACACTACTGGTACCTAGATCGATACTAAGGATGTCACAGTAAATTGTAAACAAATCTCCTTCTGAATTCAAAGAGACAGCAAAGGATATATGAGCACCTTATGCTACTGGTTTACTGACTGGACAGTGTTAAATGCAAAGATGACTTCTGTACTCTTCTGAACCCTTCGAGTGAGTTCATGAGTAACATGTCAGCCTAATGCTTCTCCATGAAGTGATTAAAGGTCCTATCATCGCCGCACTGGGCTATGACTTAACTCAGGGCCCTGCGAGGTTATAGGCTGGCCTTTCCCACGTCTCTCACGCAGGCCCGGGCAAACAGGCATCATCCATCTCAATTATTTCTCTCTCAAAAAAAGACAGAAATTAATAGTAAATCCTGCTTCAGCTCATCGTTTCTGTTGAGTGAAAATTATTTATGAGGAAAAATACGTTAGCTTCCCCCGGCACCTCCTCCCACATTTAGCCCTGAGTCCCTGTCTGTTGTTGACAGTTTGATGGTGATCAGTGTCAGAATATCAGTGCTGCAGAACGGGAAGTGTAGCATGACGAGCTCTGAGAGCATGTTCCATCTTTATCACAGCTGAGGCTCTGCTGCAGTAGACAGGGTTGGGGGGGGGGGGGGAGAACGAGGGCTGGAGGGCAGGAAGAGGCCAGATGGAGGCAATAAAGAAAAACATGCAAAGGCATTGAGGGATGTATGAATGCAAGCAGAATAATGTGTGGAACAATAAGAAAAAAGTGTCAGTGATATTCATAAGATAAAATAGGAAGACTTGTGGCTAGAAGCTCTGAATCTCTTGACAAATGGAAAATATGGACAGGAAGACTGGATGAATAACACTATGTCCTCCTCCAGCCAACCAGCTGTGTTGGTCAATGGAGTGCTTGTGGGATCATCTAACAGCTTCTGCAAGCCCCTTTCTGACAGTGGAATCACGGAGGGCTGCGTCCAACAGTTTTTGTAACTTTCAGAAACAGACAATTTGACAATCAAACCCACTTTATGAGGTGAGAAAGTTGGCAGGGTTTGAACTTCTCTCTGGAGCTCTCTTTTTTCATTCTTTACACAACTATTTCTGGGACCTTTTGTGTGAACAACCGAGTGCAACACAATTAATGCCTTCCAAGAGAAACTTTCTGAAAGTATGCGTTGTAATCCCTATATTTAAACAGTTATTGTTTCTTGCAGCTTGCTTGCCTGTTTTTTACCCTACTCGTTTGACACATTTTACAAACCAGTTCTTGTCAAGCATAACCCCAACTTAAACAGTGAGGCAGATATCAATGAGACAAAATTACAAACTGTGACACTGGATTACATGCGTGTATCAGTTCCTGTGAATCCCTTATGTGTTGGTAGCCAATTTGAATTCTGCGCAGGAATGGCGAACTCTAAAAATGAAGACTACTATACAAAGAGGTGGAATGTAAATACATTGTATGGCTATTGCAGAAAAGATAAAGAAGAATGGTAAATGGTAAATGGACTGTACTTGTATATAAAGAAGAAGACAGGGTTTTAATTTTTAGGGTAGTCTATGCCAGACTTATATGCAATGGTTTTGTGATTTTGAGAGACTGAAGGATCAGTTGTGTCTTCCCATTATGGGTAAAGATTTATTGGGCATATTTGTTACTGAATTGTTTATCGTTTATGATGTATTCCCCCTACAAAGGTCTTGAAACACATACCTTGGAGGAGGAGGCGTTTCCTGAAATGGTGCAGAGATAGCACATATGCCTTTATCCCCAAACTGCTTCAGTATAGCAAGAGAACTGTGGTTCTAATGGCAGCTCCAAAGTAGAAATATGGGTAATTGAGAAGAGCACTTCTTTCATGAATCAAAAAATATTTTTTCTTATGACTACTTCTCTTGGATGTTTAACTTTTACAGTGCAGATAGATGTTTGTGCAGAGATTGTCACTAGAAGGGCATTATCACCTTTCTCTGCTGAGGGGCAAGGGTTTTTCTGGACTTCCCACATGATTTGTGACCTCACAATTAGTGAGGAAGCCAGTTCTGGAAACTTTACAGTGAAGATGAAGACATCCTCTGTCAAGTTTTGGTACTAAACGTGATGGATTGTGGAGTTTTAGGAGGCAAACTGTGTATTCACCAAATAACCTTGGGCTGAGAAAAACATTATCTCATAACTGATTCGTTAGTGTGACACCAAGTCACCTACACCTACACATTTCCTATTGGGCTTTTGCTAATAGTGCTGATGTTAGGTGACTGGTGAAATCAGATAGTGTGTTTGTATACAGAGCTCAGCAATATAAGAAATGTTGTCATACACTTGTCTTGTGCAATATATGGTGGTTATGATTAACTTCGATAACACAGATATTCTGATGTTACTTCTTTGTCTTCTAAGGCTGTATTCATTCACAACACAGTTAATCTTTGAAGTCACAGAACTTTTTCTCAGTTTAATGATATGGTCAGATCTAACCGTGTAGACATTAAGTACATACTGTACATACTGTTGTACAGCTTGGCTCACTTTTTCACATAGTATGAGATTTCTACTGGTGCAATCAAATCACATGCTGTCCCATCTACGTCTGCCCAGACAGGCACTATGTCAGATATTTGATCACGGTCCGGACTTGGCTGAGAGACTTTTAAAAGACATTTAAACCTGACCAATACTGGCATGTGGTCTTTTGCCACCTGCATCATATGTAAAGGTGGTCACGTAGCAGGAGACTGAGACAGAATTCCAGGATCAAGAATTGCAGTCATTGTAAAACTAGAGAAAGTCAAAAAAGTCTCTGTCAGGGCCTCAAGTGCAAGGTGCAATTAGTTTGTGGTAATTTGATTAATTTCCTTGTAGAGGAGCCCTATCTCAAGATGTTATTTTAAGGCCTTTATTATTTTAGTTAATAGTATGCCTACATGGTGCATGTTCCTACAAAATAATGTGTTTCATTAAATCACGGCAAAGTTCTGCACACCAGATAGCCTTGACAAGTGTCTAGTATAAAGAATTTTTGACTGTGAAAAAAAAATAATAATCCTGCTCACTGTTGATCACTTGTACTTACCCAATCTGCCTTTTTAATTGTGGATCACCCGCTCAGGGATTCTTTGAGCAATTTTTCTGCTGTTAGGCTGCCTGAACTCACAGATATCATGTCGCTTATGAGAGTGTCCTCCAGCCCTCTGGATAAAATCCCAAGTAGGTTTTTATTGGAAGTTTTGGATTGTATTGCGCCCCTTTCACAAATTATTTTTACCGGCTCACTGTCCACTGGCTGCGTCCCTCTTTACTATAAAACTGCTTGTGTCCAGCCATTCTTAAAAAAACCTGGGCTTGATCCCACCCTCCTGGATAACTATCGCCCAATCTCCAAATTGCCTTTTATTTCAAAAATTCTCGAAAAACTTCCAAGCAGCTTCTTGCTGCTGTGGAAAACAATAATACCTTTGAAATGTTCCAATCTGGCTTTCGTCAACACCACAGCACTGAGACAGCCCTCCTCAAAGTCACTAATGACCTTTTAATGAATGCAGATCCAGGCATGTGTTCAATTCTTGTGCTGCTGGACTTAAGTGCTGCCTTTGACACAATTGATCATGGCATTCTTTTAGATAGACTGAGGCACTGAGTGGGCATATCTAGCACTGCACTAGACTGGTTCTCATCTTATCTGTCCAGTAGGAAATTCTGTGTCAGCATTAATAACTTCATGTCATCCTTTTCCTATATCAAGTACGGTGTGCCTCAAGGTTCAATTCTGGGACCAATACTGTTCTCCTTATACATGCTTCTTTTGGGTGATGTCATCCGCAGACATGGTATTTCTTTTCATTGTTATGCGGATGACACACAGTTGTACCTCCCTGTCAAGCCCACTGACCTTAGTATGCTGAGTTCTCTGCAGGACTGCCTGTCTGACATATAAAACTGGATGTTGATACATTTTCTGCAGCTCAACTCAAACAAAACTGAAATCCATGTTATTGGGCCCCAACACATCACTAAACAAATACTGTCATCCACTGGTAACCTGTCACAACATATCAAGCCTGTTGCAAGAAACCTTGGTGTTCTGTTTGATAACAATTTATGTTTTGAGCAACATATCACTAAGCTTGTCCAATCATGTTTTTATAACCTCTATTCTAAATCTTGATGATGTAGTGATGCAGAAACTGTTGTACATGCTTTTATCTCCTCACGCCTTGATTATTGTAACAGCCTGTTCACTTGTCTTAATCAAAAAACGTTGACACGACTGCAGACTGTACAGAACTCAGCTGCTAGGCTGTTAACCAGGACCAAGAAGTACGACCACATAACATCTGTTTTAGCCTCTTTACATTGGCTCCCTGTTTGTTTTAGGATTGATTTTAAGATCTTGTTGATTACTTTTAAGGCTTTTCTTGGCCTGGCTCCAGATTATATTTTAGACCTTGTAATCCCTTATGAACCTTCAGGTAGTTTGAGATCTTCGGGCAGAGGTCTCATGTCTGTTCCTGTGTCCAGGTTGAAAACTAAGGGGGGCAGAGCTTTTGCAATCAGGGCCCCGAGGCTCTAGAACAACTTGCCTGAAGAAATTAGGTTGTCTGAGTCAGTATCTTCGTTTAAGTCTCTTCTCAAAACACATTTTTATCTGAAAGCATATCCTGATTTTACCTGAACTGGCTGTTTATTTTATTTTTATTTTATTGCTTTTGTGTATAATATGTATTTTATTTCTTGTGGTATTTTATTTCTCTTTTTGAAGCACTTTGTACTTTGTTTTGATAAGTGCTCTATAAATAAAGTTTTATTATTATTATTATTATTATTTTGTTCATGACATTTTGGTCCTCAGACCTTCATCGGGTGAAAATATCCCAGATGAATTATACCTGATGAAGGTATTTATCTTAAATAACTCTGCGTCTAGTCTGATACAGTTTGTTGATACTTCTTCACTGAGCTTTTTTTCTGATTTCTGGAAATACAGCCCACTGTTGTTTTATTCACGAAAGGATTCCACTATCGCCCAACTGTGGCTACCCTACACTCAGACTGGGCTTTCTTGGTTTTGCTCACGATCGCAGATTCCTGCATTTGTACCACTAGCAGAATCTGCTGCTAGCTAGCACTGGTTTGGTTTTAGCCAAATAGATAGCTAGTGCTCCAAGACGGAAACTTTCGCCTCCAAGACAACAAATTTCATACTCATCATTGTTCTCATCACTGTTGTATCACCAGGTTGGTTGGACTTCCTTACAGTCAAGAAGAAATAACCATCTTGTGTTATTCATCTATAAAGCTCTACTGTTGAAGCTTCCAAACTACCTCACATCTCTTCTCTCATTTAAATCTAGTAACTACAGTACATGATCCAGTAACTACCTAACCTTAGATATTCCTCATATACGCATAATGTTGTTTTCACCTACTACCTCTAATGATCTAGAAGAGGTGATACAGCATCTTAGCTCCTCCACCTGCTCCCATGACCCAGTTCCCACAAAAGTTATCAAACTGTCTGTCACTTGACATATTAAACATTGTAAACAGTTCTTTACAATCAGGAGTCTTCCCCTCTTCCCTCAAGCATTCTGTTTTTACACCACTACTGAAAAAGAACAACTTAGATCCCTTTGTGATAAGTAACTACAGACCAATCTTCAATATCCCTTTTCTTAGTAAAATACTTGAAAAAGTTGTCTACAAACAACTGTATAGTTACCTATTACTTCACATTCTGTATGATGTGTATCAATCTGGCTTCAGGACTAACTCACTGAAACAGCTCTCATAAAAGCAATTTTAATATTTGTTGTGGGGTCCCACAAGGCTCAGTTTTAGGCCCATTACTGTTTAATCACTATATGCTATCACTTGGCTCCATCATACAGAAGCACAATGTATCTTACCATTCATATGCTGATGATACACAATTATATATTTCACTTTCACATGGTAAGCTCAACCCCAAAAAAGACCTTGTCAACTGTATCAGTGACATTAGACACTGGATGACCAAAAACCTTCTGCAGTTAAACACAAGACAGAGATCCCTGTTGTAGGCGCTAGAGGTCAGAGACAGGAGATCCACTCCATCCTGATTTTGCTGTCTCTGAAACTCAGTGAGCAGGTTAGAAATCTAGGTGTTATCTTGAATTCAGAACTAAACTTCACAAGCCCCATTACAGGTATAACTAGGACATTATTTTACCACCAAAAAAATATTTCTAAAGTCAAAGCCATCTTGTCTCTGTCATCTTGTGAGACGCTGAAAAACTTCATGCAAAGGTTCATGCATGTATCTCCTTGAGGCTAGACTACTGTAATGTCCTTCTTGCTGAACCCCCCAAAAAGACTGTGGGACAGCTCCAGCTCGTTCAAAATGCTGCAGCTCCTAAATACATCTCTGATCTGCTCACTGCTTACAAACCCTCCAGAACCATCAGATGATCAGACACTGGTCTCCTAACTGACCCATGATCAGTAGTAAATCTGGTGAAGGTGCATTCTGTTATTATGGGCCCACTCTCTGGAACAAACTGCCTGATGACAGAAGATGTTCCACAACTGTGTCGTCTTTTAAAAGCAAGCTTAAGACCTACCTGTTCTCTCAGGCCTATGACTGCTAGTGCTTCCATTTATCCATCTGTCTGTCTCTGTCTCTCTCTCTTTTTGGGTATGTGTGGGTGGGTATGTTTATGTTGGTAGGTAGCTAGGGGATGATTTTATGAATTAGTTTTTCTTTTTAATATGCATTCAAATATGTACTCATGTCTTATTGCATTTTGTTCATATCTATTGTGTGTGAAGCACATTGAGATAACATTGTATGAAATGTGTGGACTTAAATCATTATTATAAAACATTAGACAAGTGTTTATAACTGCTCGTAAGGTGTTCTAGATCAATTGTATGCAGTACTCTTTAGTTTCTTCATGTTTAGTCAAATTACCACAAACAGACATGCAGCAAACCTGGAACAAGTATTATTTGGGCATAGAAAATTGTACATATTGCAAAAACACTAGAACGTATTGGGGGTTTGATAGGGGTCCACAACTTATTTTTTCCCCCATAGAAGATTAAGCGTAAGGCCAGATTCTAGACACAGAATCAGTTGTCTTTCATTATAACACATTTCATAGGACAAAACGCAAGGTTTTCATGTCCTGAGAACCTTCCTCTTTTAAATTATGTAACTGGTGTAACTGGATCAGCACTGGAGGTGGTTGAGACACAGGGTATGAGGCATCCCTATTTTTGCATATTTATAGATTGTAGAATTCTCAAAGTTGGAGTTAGGAGTAAATGTGATTTTAAGCTTGTTTAAGAAGCTTACTGGCAATTTTTAATTGTCAAATTTAATATGGGAATAATCTGATTTATACTCACAAACTATCCTTTTTCAGTCTGTGTTACCTCTTGTGAATTTGTTTCCCAGAGCGGTGTCATTACTATTCAGTGGTCTGTTTGTGCAGAACAGTTTGTACCTTTTTCATACAAGATCAACAGCAGAAGGCTTTCTATACTTCAGGGAACTGTCTGCAGCAGTTGAGGGAGGTTTAGAAGGAAAAGACTGAAGATGCTTTCACACAGTGAGCCACTTGAGAATTGCATTTAGGTTGTTGTATTTATTCTATAATCTGTCCTTTATTCAGCTCTTTCTCTTATTTATGTTCCCTTCTTCCTGTACTTTGTTTTCCTCTTTTCCTACCACTCGTCTTTTTCTGTTTCATTTTTATCTGACATCCTATGAGCGCAGATTACTGCAACAGATATACAGTAAGTGCATAATGTGTAATTTTCCTCTCTTTCTCATAATAGAAAATCTTAGGAGTGCTCTGCTCGGCACTTTCATAAATGTCAGTGCTTCTCAGCCATTGTCAAGCACTTGCAGAGACACAAAATGTCAGCCTCTCTCCTCACTCACAGCCTTTGTGAACTGCTCACATCTGGAAATGTCAATGAGCAAACCACAATGGGAGGGAGCAGATTCTTGGAAGGCAGAATGCACAGCACACCCCGATCCACTGTAAAGATCTACTGTAGCATCTTCGTCACCAAATACAGAGAAACTCATCCACTCTGCTGCTACAAACCTGTGACCCATATCAGCACCCATATAAGGTAAAAGTCATACATATTTATATGATCAATTTGGCCATATGTTTGAGGAAATAAAAAGGAAACCATTGACAGATATTTGTTTGTATCATACGATTTTTAATGGATGACTAACAGCCAATCGGAAATTAAATTTTGGTGAAATTTGTCTGCCTGTTTTGTCTGCCTGTTTTGGGGCATGCCTATTTTCATGTTGTGACAAAATATGATTGTCTAAATGATTTACAGTTGCTTTGGTTAGCCACTATGCTACTGAGTTTATGTCGGGAAGATATTTCTTTTTAATTTATATTTATATATTTTAAATAACGAATGCAGTGCCTGTTCAAAACATGACTTTTCGGAATGGGCTGATCGCTTGGCCTCCGGTATTGCTGATTCAATACATAGAAAAATGAATACTGTTAATTTGAGGTATGAATGAGTTAATACACCAACAACATTCTATACAATAGCAACAACAATAGCATTCTATTATATATAGATTTTAAGTAGGCCTACTGTAATAGTGAATCTTTTCTCATTTCAGGTATAATGAGGGTCTACTTATTTACTATTAATAGTAAATGTGTCGCATGTCCAAACATGTTTTCGCTGTCTACTTACTTTTCTCTGACTTGCTCTTGCTACAGCTCTGATCTCTGGCTGCATGTAGCATAGCCCTGAAGCCCCGACCTGCTGCTGCACAGAGAGCATCTCTGATCACTTGTTTGTTCAAAGTTTATTAATATTAAAAATTATTCAAATTGTACCAAATTCGACACTACACTCGGGTCCTCAGCAATACACCCACCTAGTGTGAAGTCGATCGTATGAACAGTTGTCGGTTCGAGGCGGCTGGGGCTTAGTGGTAGAGCTGGTCGTCCACCAAGCAGAAGGTCGGCGGTTTGATCCTGGCTTCCCCCAGCCCACATGTCGAAGTGTCCTTGGGCAAGACACTTAAAATGCTCCCGAGGACTGTGCTTTCGGTGTGTGTGTGTGTGACTGATCAGTTAGTTTCTTTGTACTGATGAGCAGTATCACGTGAGGTGAATGTGATATGTAGTGTGTGCTATACAAGTATAGTCTGTTTACCATTTGCCGAGGAAAATCGAAGGACAGGACATATAGGCATGGTAAATTATACATTTGCACATTCCAAAACCGTGAAAACTATTGTTGTTTTAAAACTTGCTAATTGCCACTTAAGCCATTTAGCATAATTCTCCCTTCATTTCATTCAACAACTTTACACTTACTGCTGATAGAGGATGCTAGTAAGATTTTACTAGGGGAATAATGAGTTCCAAGTCTTCCTGCTAGCACCTCTTTCAGTTAACATCATACTTCCTACTAGCCCTGATCTACGGCTTCGGAATCCAGACATTGCAGTTACTAAGGGGTTCATAACATTTGTTACGGTAAGATTGTTGACAACACAAATAGGCTATCTCCTTTCAAATCTTCTTAGCGACTTTTAAGGTGGAAAAAAGTTATGTTGGGTGACTGTAAAGTGAATAAGAAACCTTTTACTTTATTCTGACCGAGAAATGTCTCTTTCCTTAAAATCAATCCACATCAAATCAAAGATGGTACAGGATTTCTTTGTTGCTCACTAACTGGATTGATGCTTCTGCACTCAGTGTTGCAATAGCACTACTACGGCGGTCTTGGATCAGGGTTAATGTCGCACCAAATCTGCCCCTGTGGAACAGAATGTTGTTGTTAAGTTCTTAAATGTAACCCAATATCTGTATCATTAATTCAACCCCAGAGAATGGTTATTCTAGACTTCCAGTGCATCGTGTCGCATGCCTCCAACATTGGATCTAGTGGAGGTAATAGTATGCAGTCACACTGTGAGCCAGGTGTTTAGAGGACTCCCGGAGAACACGGCTTTATTCTGCTTTATAATTCAGCCTCCTCCATATCAACAGTTAGCTAATTCCTTGTGTGCTGAGGTGGGCATTCAGTCACTCCAAGGGGGCGGCTCCCCCCCGTCAATCTGCAAGAAGATACAGTTTGCTAATAGCACAAGGAGTAAATCTTATTATTTCTCTCCTTTCTATCTGTCCCTCTGTGGATCTATTTGCTTAACAATGATAACAATCCCTGCAGCTTAACTCGCCGGGGAAGAACCAATACTCCGAACAGCGTGTTTGCTCCCTCTCTTTTTAATGAGTAGTTTTGGTTTTGAACTTAGCAAAGGAATATTGATTTTTTTTTGCTCAGGCGAGTGTGTGATATCATCTCGAGTAAAGGGGGGAAAATGAGGGAGATTAGGGGTCAGCACTGCATTCCTCCTGAGGCGATTTTCTCCCAGTGCAACAGCACGATGCCCCCTGACCCCTCCATTGTGAAGTAATCCCAGTCCGTTTAAGGGATCAGCCCGGGCTCTGATGAGATATGAAGGAGTCATGACAGACTCATTGATTTAGCAAAGGAGGAAACATCAGCCAGTAATCGAACATGTACACAAACACAGCCTTCCTTCTCTGTTCTGTGATTCAGATTAATTAAGGTATACATTTCCTGATGGCTCCGATGCAGAGCTGTCTATAAAGTCTCCCAGCCATAATGGGATCAATAGCAGATCTATAATGCCATGAACAGAGGTTCCTCAGATCACAGGAGTCTTGGCTCTTACATTCCCCCTCTTTCCTCCCTTGTATCCATCCTCCTTCCATTTCTGCTGTTTTTACCTCGCATATTCTCCACTGTACTACAGATGGCTTGACCAACAGATTTTGAATTTAAGATGCCAGTAGACAATTATTTGTGCCAATATTCCCTTTTCATGGCCAACAAAGAATTACTGTTTACAGTAACTGTCAATAAGCTGTTGTGCACAGTCCTACCCAAAATACACAGCATAGGTGAAACGTTAGTGTTGCATAAGCACTACTGAAGCGTTCATCCATTCAATTCAACTGACATTCATCACTGTTCTCAGAAGCAGCTGTCAACACAGCTCCTGAGGAGCCAAAAGGAGTCGCAAAAGACCAGACCTGCCAACACCCCCGGGTTTCCCGGGCTTCTCTCGTATTTCAAGGCCTTCTCCCGGTGCCCTACCATTTTGTTGTTTCTCCCGGGAAACTCCTGTAATTTGCATGGCCCTCAAACTTGATTATGAATAATGGCTTATACAAGGATCCAAGTTTTGGACGTTTGTCTGATGTCATCCAAGTTGCCAGCTCGTCTATGAAACACAATCTACACACACAGTCCACACACTACATACAATTTCAACCCATCTGTCATTGCAAACTGTCAACCCACAACCAAGGGGCGTGTGCGCAGCTGCTTAACCAGCTAACTTAACATTAAATACACCTTCAAATTTAAGCAGCGTTGGAGTTCAACTGAACAGTTTGAACTAACACCCCCACAAAACCTAATGTTGGCAGGTATGACAGATTGTCTTTACCACCCTGAATAATATCAGAAATACAACAGACTAAAGACAATGTATTCCTGTATACAGAATCTTGTATACTCCTTGATTGCACGCCTTCATACCCTACCAGGAGTGTTTTGGCTGCCTGATTTTGTTGACTTGCTTTGTTGATTTTTCCTTGATTTTTGTGCTTCTACCATGGGTAAGTAGGCTATGTAATTAAATGGGTTTTTTGTCTGTTTTAAATGTGTTTATTGTTGATATATAATCAAGAGTCTACACAGGGTGTTTTATTTTGAAAATTGACCGGATTCTCTATGCCGTTTTTGTGTCTGACTTCCTGCCCGGTTCGATCTGCTCTGTGGAGCTTGACGTTGCTTCTGTCAAAAATAGCCTTGCTGTGTATTCTCTGCGGAGCAGAGCGTGGAGCCACTGTGGGCGCTGCTGGGACGCTTCTGAAACGCGCTGCGGCGTGTCTGGTGGAATCACAAGCATTGCCTAGAATTGCTGTGATCTGCTCCGGCAGCCGCGTCACATTTTGCGGCCGTGCCCAGTGGAATCCCGGTGTAAGTATACAGGAAGAAAACGGCATTGTTTTTAGTTAGTGATTTATTTTATTTCTCCCTCCCACCAAAGCTCTATATGCTTACAGATGTTTCACTAAAAGGCTTGTAGTAAATCTGGAGGGCCTTCATCAATCTCTATAGATAGAGATAACATAACTACAACATATAGACAATGTAGAAAATAGTAGATTTGTGTGAGTTGATTTGTGTGAGTTGAGTATGGGGAATATGCTTCACTGTGGTGCGTTGGGGGTCATGCCTTGATACACATCCTAAACTTACCTCTCAGAGTCTGTGTAAACATTTGCAGAAATAGAAGCAAAGATGTATAAAAAGTACAAATAAATACATTTTTTAGCTTTGGTCATATGGGAAAACTCAATCACACTGAATGCCCAATGTCTTATTCTTTATTAAAATGACTCGTAAAACAATATATTGGCACACAGCTGGACACTAACTTCACAGAGGTACAGCAGGATCAATTAAAGATAAATACCACTTGGGAGCAGTAGAATAAGCTGTAAACACAACACTGGTATGGTTAATATGTTAGCAGGAAGTTGCCTGTTTACAAATCCAGCAGACAAAGAGCAACATTAGAATTTATTTGGAGTTGTGATTCTATATTCTATTCTATAACTTGTGACTTAGCAGCTAAAGGTTAATAGTTTAACAGTTAATCAAAAGTACTAACATCTTATTGCTTTAAATAGTAGAATTTTACTGAGTGCTTCTCGGGTGGGAAAAATGTGTTTGTCCTGCTGAGAGAAGACAGAGAGCAGACATTATCTCAACTCTTCAACCTTGACCTATATGTATGTATATGTATAGGGCAACTAGAACTACTCAAAGACTGCACATTTTGCTGTGAGATTTTCATGTCGGACTCTCTTTTCGTGTACACAAAAACCCCTTGTATTCACAGAGACGTGATCTTAGCATCTTAGGCTGATACGAGTGTTGAGACTGAAATAAACAGTAAAGTTGTGGGCCATAAAACCAAAAGAATTAGATGAAGAGTTTCTGATAAATCTGTGTGGGTTTGTAACTGTGAGTGACCCCTTTCACATAGTCATTAGATCCATTGTTAATATAAAAATACTGATCAGAGCAGCTTTAAGTTGCATCATAAATTCAGCTTCAGCTTAAGAGAAACGTCATTGTCCATCACAAAGAAATGAAGGTTTGCCTTTGATGTAGCCCATAAATAAACCCAGTGTGATCAGAATATTCTGTATCACAACATGTTTTACAGATGATTTGAAAGGAGATAAATGGAAACGTGAACTCTTTCACCTATATATGCATGCTGTAAATCTCTGAAACTCTCCAATAACCCAATGGCTGGGCTGGAGGAGAATATTGTACATGGAGGGGAAAAAATGGGAGAAGCCAGCTCTCTATACACTACTATAAAGGAAGTCCTCGTCTTTTATCATCCAGGGAATTATTCTAGGCACATTCATCATCATGTTCTGGATTCATTTTCCAGTGAATTGCGGCCAAGACCTATTTATTATTAGAAATATTTAGAAAAGTGGAAAGGAGGAAAATTGAACCTGGGCACTTTCATATGAAGATACACAGCGTGACTTTTCATTTTCTACTTCCTCTATGAAATTGTATAGGGTTATAAATGGGTGAAGAGGTACACAACATGTTTTACAGATAATGGGAAAACAAAAAGGAGAGCAAATCAAATGTACAGAAATGATATTTTCTGAGGGAGAAAACAGTGCTAAGTGTGCACTGAATTATAATGTTAAGAGTAGATCATTCAGACAGTCGGGGAACGCGGAGCGTTGATAACACACAGAACGGGACGGCTTTTTAAACAAATCTCCTCACTGCTGCATTGTTCATCTAGAGTTGCTCTCAGGGTCACACTGCAAGTATCTTCAATGGGAATGTGTTTGTGTGTGTGAGCAAGAGTGGGATGAGAGTATGTGCACAACTAAAACTGAGATGTTTAGCTGGCGCTTTTAAGCCCCTTTCAGTTACATGCTTTATTATGTAAATGTGCTAGCAATTTTACATATTGGTCTCATGTCTGAATAACTTTTATGACAAGGGTGTAAACGGAAATCTTACTAGGTCAGATCTAGTAACATTTCCATAACACTACCAACACAGCTACAGTGGTGTGAAAAAGTGTTTGCCCCCTTTCTGATTTCTTATTTTTTTTGCGTTTGTCACACTTAAATGTTTCAGATCATCAAACAAATTTAAATATTAGTTATGGCTGAAGAAGAACAAAATGAAGACTTTGGAGTGGCTTAGTCAAAGTCCTGACCTGAATCCTATTGAGATGCTGTGGCATGACCTTAAAAAGGCAGTTCATGCTCGAAAACCCTCCAATGTGGCCGAATTACAAGTGTGTGAGTGGGCCAAAATTCCTCCACAGCGCTGTAAAAGACTCATTGCAAGTTATCGCAAACGCTTGATTGCAGTTGTTGCTGCTTGTGTTATCTTTGACTAATATTTGACTTTTTCACACCACTGTAAATTCTGAACTGAATGCTGCCACTGTCAGTTTAATTAACCATGAAATACTGTGAATGAGCCAGGTTTAAGTTGTCTAGGATATTCTTGTCATGTCTGATCATCATGTCTAGAGTCTAAAGTCATGCTAACAGCTTTGTGAGGCTGTACTTAACGCACAGTGTTTAAGTGAAATGCTAACAGGCATTGGCAGGTAATGTTTACCATGTTAAAGATCTTGGTTTAGTTTGTTAGCATGCTAAAAGTAGCTAATAAGCAGTGAACACAAAGCACAGCTGTAGCTGATGGTAATGTCATTAGTTTTGCAGATATGTGATCCTAAACCAAGATATTGAAATTTCACCAGATGATGCCACTAGAGGAAAAGTCAGAGGATCACCAAAATTATTACATTACATTGCCATCCTAGAACTCTGCTGCTAGCAAAAATAATCATCAAACCATCAGTCCTCATTCATGCCAACTGCTTACAGGATGAAAATCCAGCAAAAGGCCTTAGCAACAGTGAACAAAAAGGAACATCTTGTCATTTTTAACTTTTTGTCAGGCACTATTACACTGTATAAAGCAGAATAATATATTCTGTCTCATAACTGATGAACTTAATGCTAAAAAGATTTACAGCATCAAGTTGTGAGAAATGGGGGGAGAGCATTCCTCTCTCATGATGGTCAAGCCTTCAACTACAACATATGTTTTAAAATCCTCAGCTCACCTCTGTTCTCCAGCCGTGACACCAGTCTCCTTCGTGGGCCGGGTACCAAATATTGTGCAAGCATTGCGGTTATTTCAGAAACATAGAGAGACATAAAGAGAGACACAATGCTCAAACATTCTGTCCTGTCACGTTTATATAGAGCATTACGGAACATTTCTGTAACAGAGACCTATGTTTGAAAGTCAAAAGGCCAGTACTTCAACAAACAGATTAATCCAGCAACGTTTCCTTGTCTATAAGAGACTTTATTCAGAACAAATTGCAATGAACAAGAAAGGTGGAAGTCAGTGTCTTTCTCAAGAAGGAATTGACAAGACTGTTGTGTGTATTGAACACGACACTCTTATCAGTTATTGGACATTCTTTCTAAACCCTGAGACCTCTGTGTGTCTTTCTGTTTCCCAATGTTGTACATGTCTTCCCTAAGTGCCAATAGAATGCACTTCCCGTTTAACAAGTCTGTGCTCCTCAGACGCTCAACGTCTCGAAATCACGCTGCAGCCTCAGGTTCACAGCCAGCTTGGCTTCATGGAATTCTCCGATTCTCTATCAAAAGCGGAGGGCGGGCTGATTGCTTTGTCTGCCAGATCCCAACTGGTTCACTGGGAGTCTGGGAGGCAGAACTAACGGCTGATGGATGGATGATGGATGCAGCGGAACAATCCGCCTCATCTCTGTGATGAACTTGTTCCATTTGATCCACCGCACAGAACCGAGAGGGGGTGAAAGTTAACCCTTCCTTTCACCACAACCTGTGATGATGTCTTACACAGAATTGTTAATGAAGCTCGGCTGAGGAGAAAATGGTAGAAAACAGTAGAGTGCGAATTAAAGTGTCAAAACCAAATCTGCAGGATCCTTCCTGGTGGGGAGTATTTAACCCCTGCCAGACCTACTGAGATTCACTATGTGTCCTAATAGGGTTGTTCTTCAACCAGCTATACATGTGCGAATATTCTATTGGATATTGGAACCTAAACAAGAAACTATGCTTACCTAAGTTAACCTAAGGTAAGCCACTTTCTAAGGTGGTGCCAGTCTTTTGAGTCTCAGGCAGAGTACAGAATATCTCCTCCGAACTTGGTTGTCCAGGCAACGGCTCTATCTATCTACCTAACTGTCGTCATGCACATTTGGGGAGACAGCAGAATGAACTATTGCTAGAGACACAGAGGTCAATTCATTTCTAGGCCTGCAAGTGACCCCAATCGTGACATGTGTATGACCTGTACCTCACCTGTTACCCACATAGCACCCCTTAGGAAAATTCCTTCACACTCCCTAAGAGGTTTTGCAGTACTAATAATAAAATGACCAAACCTGTCTCCTATTAATTCCATTTTTTATACTACTAAATGCCTAGTAGATTTTGGAGGAAATGTAAATGCAACTTTGATCACGTTTATGTTGTCAATGTTTTGTATGGTTTGTAAATCAGAAAGTGTAATGTTCTGTAATGTTCTTTGGTAGGTGTTCTCAGATAGATAGTAAAACACAGGACTCTGGGGTTTGTGCTCTGCAGCTCATCTGTGGTTAGGTTTAGGCTAAACAAAGACTTTGCTTAAGGTTAGGGAAACATGGTGGTTGTGATTACTGTAAATATTGAAAAAGTAACTCTGTCCTGCCTTGTGTCACTGTTACTTTTTTATATCTACCCAAGACTACAATCTTTCCTTAATCTTAAACAAGTGCTTTGAGTTGCCTAAACAGAACCATAAAAACACTAATGATGCTTGAGTGGCCACAAGCTGATATTGTAAGAAAACTAATTAAATTCATCAGTGAACATTTTCCAGATACCCTGAACATTTTGCAATTTTGGTTATACAGTTAAAAACATTTCCTAAGTTCATAGATGGAAACGAAAATTAAAGTGGCATTAAGTTTCACAATGTTTCATACTGTATTTCTTAGAACACATTAGTAGTATATAAACATAATATGAGACTGTCCTCCCAAGAAGAATGACAGCATCAGTCGTTTCAGCAAATGCCCCAAATGACATACAGGTAAACATACAGGTATGTTTACGTTGAAGTGACAAAGACCTCTAGAGGCCGTAGTAATTATGACGGAAGCAACGGAGGAAGTCAGGTGACGTTGTTATAGAGCAACAAAGTTCACGTAGTGACGAGCTCATGGTAGATGGATGGGATCAACAAACATCTGACTTTAACACGGGAGGCCGCTGTTTGTTTCCCGTTTCCAACCGAAAGTTAACCATGAACATTGCCGAACCTTAACCATGTGTTTATTATTGTAACCATGACGATGAAGATCCAATTAACTTAACAAAGTAGTCATTTTAGCCCAAACCATGATGTTTCCCTAAACCAAACCAAGCCGTTTTTCTGCCTAAACCTAACCAAACCTTAACCACAGCACTGTCACATCATAAAACTGATTTCTTTGTCAACAGTGATTTCTAATGGTTTTGGAAGGCACAGACAAATGATGTTGTCCTGCTGATAGGGCCGTCAGAGCAGAAAACACTTTTATGAGTCGTTCTAGAAGGCATGGACAAACAACATATTTTGTCATTTCATTTGGAGGACTTGCATACATTCTAGGAGACAGGGTTCATAAGAGGGTTTATTTCCTTTTTTTTGTGAAGACTGTCTCCCTATTGCAGGAATAAGCAGACTAAGCAGCTGCTTATAACCTGCAGTCAAGTCTTGCAAAATCTAGAACAGAGTTCACAGCTTCTCTGTTTTCATTGGTTATTTTGTTTAAGCATCTATTTGTATTGATATTGTGCAGTGACTAGAGTTCCAAAATTCACTCTGAAGAACACATACCTCTGATGTTATACCACAGACAACATTACAAATTTCAACAAATTAACCTGAAAAACCGAGCTTTCATTGGATGACTTTTGAAACATAACATTTTTTGATAACCACAATGATTCTTCTGAAATGACACAAAACTTCCAGTATTTGATATCATTGTTGGGGTGTATGTCAGTGATTTGAGTGTTCAGTCAGTTACATTTCATTTCTTTTATTATCCATGCTCTGTATTTGTTTATGTATACATCTTGTTTTTAATCTGATCAGCTGTTTCTTGCGGTTCGTTCAGGTCTCTGCTTTTAAGTGTAACTTTCTCTATTGCTTCCAGTCTCAACCCTAAAGGCAAATTCTTGAACTTTACCTTTAGTTAGTTAGGGAATCTGATTTCAAGACAAAATGCACATTACAGTCACAACATCTATCCTGGCAACTCCTTTCTGTCAATATTTGCAGCTTATCTTATACTTGTATCATTCTTATATCATTCTCACAAAAGAGAAACTGTAATTCATTATTTATCACTTTTTATCACTCTGTTAAACCTTACTAGAAATAATTAGTTTTTACTTAACTGATGGTAACTCGTCACATAGTAATACTGTACACATATATGAACATACTTTCTGGATTACTATTTTAAATTCTATGAATTGTTTGCCAAAACTGTACTGTTTAATAATGGTTACGTTCGCCTTTGTTTTTGTTCTTGTATGAATGTGTTTTTATTTATTAATGTAACTTACAGGTTTTGTACATGTATTTCAGTGTATTTTTTATTTTATATTTGCTCTTCTATAACATCTTCTTCTTGGTTGAATCCTCACTGTTTGAACAGGCTTGTGATTTTATGGTTACACAATTATACAACACACACTACACAATGCCCGAACATTGTAGCATTGTAATCTCAGAACATTCTAATGTGACTGTATTTGTATTTCCTTTTTGTGTAATTTTTCTCTTACTTGTGTTCAAATATTTTGAATATATTCCTCAGTTATATTTAAATGTAGTATACTTTACTGTATGTCTTTAAATATGTATAGTTCAGTTAAATCATCAAATTTAATTTAACTCATTTAACTCTTTAACTTTCATTTTACAATTGAATTCAATATTATTTTTCTTAATAATTAAGAGAACTAAAAGGAAATCATCATCAACCAACCAGATTTGGATAGAGTTCCAGGTGTTTCTTAACTACAACCACAATAATTAATTTCTCATTTCATTGGTTGTGACCTGAGTGAATGGCTTCTCAGCAGATTGCAGAGCAGCAGTCAGTGTGAACCGCTCCTCTGTGA
Organism: Siniperca chuatsi; assembly: GCF_020085105.1. Taxonomy (NCBI): domain Eukaryota; kingdom Metazoa; phylum Chordata; class Actinopteri; order Centrarchiformes; family Sinipercidae; genus Siniperca; species Siniperca chuatsi. The sequence goes on along the minus strand of NC_058050.1, from coordinate 28,929,251 downwards.
CTGTACATAATATAATCATCTACAGGTGATTTGTTTGAGCCCTGCGGCCATGCCATTATTCACTGTTGCTACCATGATCACTGCCTTCTCTCATTCATTCTCTCGTTTCTCTTTTCTTTTCCTCCTTCTTTTTTTACCCTCTTCCCCCGCCTTTGGGGATTGGTGGGTGGCTGCAGTGTTTGTGTGGAGATAAAAGACAGGCATGTCTGCAGGTATGAGCCATGGGATCCATTACGGCCAACTAATACATTAAGAGACATTTCAAACTGAATCACGGAAGGTGAGGAACAGCTCTCCCTCAGGACAGGCTGAGGCATCTGTTATGACAAGCAAACCAAATCTCAGCTTTCCCTGGATGAATTAGGAGTTACCTCCAGTCAAACACACACTCTGCAAACGTCTCTGCCAGGCTTCCCTCCCTGCTGGTTCCTCCTCCCCTGAAACCTCCACCTTTTTACTCCCCCATCTCCATTCCCACTGTCCACCATCTCTCTGTCACTGTCAGCTTCCATCTTTCCTCTTCCCTTCACATCTCCAAAATACCACTCCAAAGAAAAGTTCAGGGGAGCAGAGAGGATATGCTGCAAATGTGTGTGTGTGTGTGTGTGTGTGTGTGTGTAAAAGAAAGAAAGAGTAGTCAGAGTGAGAGCGCCTGAGGCAGAAATGTTGAGATAATGGTTTCATTTGGAGAGATCGTGATGAGGCCCTTGAAGGGAAAATCCCCTCACATGGGTGGATGAGTTAGCTCTCTCTTTTCATCTCTCCGCCACCGGATCACGCTGTCCTTAAAGCCACAAGAACGTTGGACCCTCTGCCTTTAACTAACCCTGACAATCACAGCTACGGGGAGAGAAAAGCTGTCGTACACAGCCTTGTGCCTGGAGGCTCCTTTAAAACATAAAAGACTCTCAAACAGACGCAGTCAGGCTCACATATAAAAGCACACAAAAGGCATTACAACCCCCACCTCCCCCCAAAAAGGCCATGAGAAATGAAAATTCTATCTGCAATCAAAGGTAATAGTTTTTATGTAAAGCCAAAGCATTAAAAGTGTCAGCTTCATGTTGAAACAGTGAGAGGGAACATGGGCTTTTCTATTAGCTGCTCCTGACTGAATATCCAAAAAGGCAGGGAAATGAGCGGCAGCAGAAACACTTGTTATAAATATTCATAGAGGCTTTTAAAAGCATGAAATCATTTTCTCTTTTATGCATAATGTAGCTTATTTATTTCAAACATTACCATGCATTTGGAGGAAATTGTTCCCTGTGTGAAGGAACTTGTATGCAGTTAGCTGGGATACACAGCCAGCTGCCACACAACTGGGAAATATATGCAGTGTGTGTGTGTGTGTGTGTGTGTGTGTGTGTGAGAGAGAGAGAGAGAGAGTGGTTTTACGGTGTGTTGCACATGTTTTGCTATTTGCAGTTGTTTATTTCTAAGAGCTGATAATGATGGCGGTGGTTTAGGGAGTGTTTACTAGTCATATTATAGTGCTAATTCACCAAGAGTCGCACTGACACATAACTATTAAACAGTGTGTGTGGAAATGTACTCAATGTTTCCATGATCTTCACCCCAGAATCACACTTAGGGTAGAAAAGCCTCTGAAACAGCTTTTAAACCATTACGGATACTAACACTCTCCCTTGAAATTCACACTTATTAAACTCTTTTAGAGATTTCAGCTGTTTAGAGGTGCAGTGTGTAGCATTTTCACATTAATAAATCATTGCCACATTCATTTTGAATCGTTAGGATAAAACACAATCTCTCACTTGGCAATAACTGAATACATGCATACACACACATACATAGATATACAATGTCAAATATACTTGTGATTAGCTGTTTTTTCCATTAAAATAATGTTACAGAAATTTAATTAATAGCATTTTTATATGAATTATGTGTATTCCAGTCAGCTGTGTTACTTGAAAACATAGAATGAAGTCATGTCAGAACCACAAATGTTTTAATGTACCAATGAAAAACCATATATATATAATTGACTGATTACAATTAATTTGGTATTTCTGGGAGGTCATAATTAGGTATGTTGCACGCAGTGTGAACAATATCCCATACCAAGCAGGGTTTCTGTGCACAGTAGTAATCATAACAACAATCTTTTCCGAACCTTAACCAGTGCTTTTGTTGCCTAAATCTAACCACACATGGGATGTAAACCCTGGTCTCTGATGTCAAGTTCCAGAGCTTTGTACACTCACCTTCCACCACGGCCACTTCCCTATGACTAAACACTTTCTACGCTTGAAAAAACGTTGTCACAGAACATAATCAGGCAACTAATACTGATACTAAAAATCATGCTAAGAAAAAATATCACATTGACACCAGCTTGAATGCTGGGTGTTGTGAATTCCTCACGTTACGGAGACTGTGTGGATTATATTATCTATAGCTGCCATCTACGCCAATAACGTACAGCAATTATGTAATTGACGCATTATAAATCCCAGAGACATTGTCGAAGCATCTCGTTTCTCCTTACATTACAGCGGTTGCCTGTACAGAAGTCAGAGACGATGTAAGTTTGGACTCTATAGCTATTGTTACAGCAGGTTAAGCTTTTCCTGAGTTAGTTTCAGTTTGTAATTATGAGTACCGAATGTTAAATGTGCTTACTTGTAGTTCCTTTGGCTAAGATGGAAGTTATAACTCAGTTCAAGAGTGACGCTAATTCATCTGTATTTGGCTAGCTAGCTAACTTCATAATGTACCTGTCTATGCATACTTATAGCTAATGTGTGATATGGTTTATATTTATCATTGGAATTGGAGAGGATGCTTATTTTCATTTGTACAGTATGAGAATTGATGATTGGTGATTAACAGATTAACAGTTTACTCCTCCATAAGAGATAGTAGATATTTAAGAGCTGTGGTATTCGTGTACTATCCATATGTACAGCTTATGACTGCCTGTAATTGGGCATGTTGAAGCGTCTCATAAGGGCAAAGCTGATGACACGCCACTGAAATTTGACTCTGAAAAGAGAAGACAAGAAAACAGGGACAGACTGAGGAGTGGAATAATTGATGGATGAGGACTACATCAAGCTGGTGCAAAAGGCTGCTGGTCTCTAAAACATCCAAATTCCCCCGAAAATATGGAGGACATGACCTCAATGGTAGCTACATTCCTGGGGCCTGCATGAGGTCACAGAGGTCTCCAGGCTTGGTAACTTCTCCCTCTGTTTGATACTGTGAACACCATCTGTCTATTCATTTCAATTTCTATGTCTATGTATATACATATAATTATATATGTCTATGTATATATAATTTGCATAAAAATATTTAGCTACACCTGGCTAATGGGAGGTGAGCACAGAAACTGTACTCACCCCTCAAAGAAGCCCCAGTGAAGCAGTCTTAACGACATGATGATCCTCCCACACAGCGCAGTTCAGCAGTGAGCCTAAGCGTGGCACAGACCCAGGACCAGCTCTGCCTCCCACCAACAACAACACCTGCTGGCGTCCAACGCAGCATTCCCACACACACTCCACACTAACACCACCACTGCTTTCCATTACACCGCCGCATAGACCTACACCACACTCTATCCACCTCCGCTTTCATTCACACATGCATACACGCAGAAACAGAGACATGCACAGTCTTTTTCCTAATAACCAAAATAGTGTGTGTCGCACGCACACACTCTTCCCAAAAAAAAGCGTGTGCAAAGCTGTAGCAACACATAGCAGGGTGTAAACAGTATATTGCTAGAGGTGGGAATATGGTGGGAATATTTCTCACTTTCTCTGTGAGATACAGACGCCTTAAATGGCTAAGAGTGAGGAGAATGTGGCATAAATATCCACAGGTAGTGTAGGGGGGGGGGCTTCAAGTCAACAATGGAGAGATATGGAGCATCCGGACATGGCCACCGGCTGAATGGAGGCCCCACACAAAGAAAGCAGCCGGCAGCCATGCCCGCTCCTCTCCACTCACATTGCACGACACAGCTTCCAACTTATCTCAGTGGTTTTTCTCCACTGTACGAATCTTAACCAACCTTCTAACCAAAACCAGAAACACACATCATGTATATGAACGCGATAACCAGCTTCTAACTATGACGGAGGCCAAGACAGATGGCTGATCCCAGTCCTGATGTTTTTGGAGTGTGAAGTCAGAGCACCCATTTTGTGCCAATCTAAATGTTTGTTTTTGAACATTTACATGCCCCCCAAAAGTTTGGTACAAAAAATGTCACATAACTCACTCTCAAACACATCAATTAAATTAAGACTGTCCACTGAAGAATAAAAAACTGCATCAGTTGTTTGTTCAAATGCCTAAAAACATATGTCATCACGTTTCACTGACAAAGACCTCTAGCAGTTGTAAGATTAGGAGATTATACTTGTCTGTCAGGAGCAAAGGCGATAGTAACGTGATGTTGTCTTACAGACACAAAACTTTGTAAGGAGGAGGTCAGGGTGGAATGTATGGGTAAACAAACTGTGCTACAGGTACAGGTACCTTTTTCCTACTAACCATCAATTTTGATTTCTTTTAACCATTGTGTCTCTGCTTTAACTGACTAGGGTTCTTCTTTTAGCCATGACAGTGACCTGTGTTCCATGACCTTAACAAAGTACATACAGTATTTTAACCCAAACCACAACATTTCCCTTATCCTGACTGAGTCATTCTTTTTTGCCAAAACTTAACCAAATTTCAACCATGGCGGTGGCATATCAGAAAATGCTAATATGAAACATTTTGGTAACAGTGATACCTTGAAAAATAAAAAAAGCTCCAAACACTTACAGGCTTAGAGGTAGAGCGACCATCTACTAATCGAAAGATTGATCCCCAGCTCCCCCCAGCCTGCATGTCGAAGTGTCCTTGGGCAAGATACTGAACCCGAAGTTGCTCTCGAAGACTGTGCCGCGTGACTTAAGTGTTTACGTTACGTGACTTACTAATGTAACTTACTTATTTTAACCGTGAGCTAACCAAGTAGTTTTGATGCCTAAACCTAACCAAACTACGTCCATTTCACAACGTTAACCACGTGTTTATTGTTACCATGACGACGAAGGTATGGTACGCCTCTTGCTGGTTGCTGGACATTCGTAGGATTATGCACAAAAAATGGCGCATTACTTTTCGTGAGATGTCTACGAACCATTTGACTGTATGAGGATATGTTGTTGTATTTGTCAATTATGATCAACATGCATGGGTCAAAGGTAAACAACTAACCACGCTAGCATCAAACAGAGGCTGTGTGGTTAGAGTATAAATTGGCGAAACTAGAGTATTTGAAATGTAATAAGTATACCGAAGGACAGTGGAGAAGTGGATCACACTGCAGGAGTAGTTTGAAAGGTTTCTACAAACATTTTGATGAGATTTTTGGAGTAACTAATTGTCATGAGTATCCCCTACTTGAGATGTGTGTATATGCATTGTTTTGGAAGGTTTTACCAAATTACCTATTTCGATGTTTTTTGATGGAGTTTTTCTGTGGGGATTCATGCTCCCCAGAGGATGAGCACTTGCTATTTTAGACATTTCATGAGTTTTCACTCTCATTAAAAATGGCAATTTTGAACAAAATACTGTATCATTTTGTGCGAGGTTATTATTTTGTGTATAATTTTGTCTAAAAGAAAACTGTCAATAAATTTGCTGTGGATCATTTATGCTCCCAAGAGGATGAACTGTTTTGATTCAAATGATTCAATGAGGTTTCCTCTAGCACCACCTTCAGGACAAATTTGTAGTTTCAGTCCTGGTAATGCTTTACGAAAAGCAAAATGATCAGTATGTTGTTTGTTTTGTCCAAAACTTTGGTATTGTAAGGTCTAATGAACACAAAGGCCAACAGAAACCTTGCACATCTATGGTAAGGGTACAGGGTAAGGTAGGATTTACAGGCTGACTCTCCGGATATTGATTAAAACCATCTCAATGACAAATAAATAAACATTAGCATCAACACTAACTAATCAAATCGGCTTTGTTGGTTTTCCATTTAACATATGAAAGAATGAGATAGATTTTTTAAAATTCCTTTTGGTGCTGTGACCTAATCACAAGGTGCAGACAGAAAGAGAACAAGCAGGCTTTTTAGTGACAAAGACCACCCAGGAGAGATGTCTAAGACATATGTAGGACAGAGGAAAGATTATAAATAGAGACGGTAAAAATAATCGACAGAAGAATTGACACAGCGCAGACAAGACTGCTGCTCTTTGTTCTTGTTGAGTTAAACAGTCCCTTCAGCAGAGGAACAGGCATGTGGTTTTCATTTTTGACAGAATACAACAGAGGGAAGGGGAAGAAAACAAAGAGCATGTGGTGAGGGGGGAGGGAGGAGGACAGGAGTGATGAAAGTTGAGTGAAGAATGTAATTGTCTTCAATACTTAATATCCAAGAAAACATGCTCGTCTAAGTGCTTTTCTCCATTGGGGGTTTGTGGAACGCTGAGGTTTCAGCCTTGTGCACGCTCGTCTCCTCTCTGCTCGGTAAATCAGATATGCGTTACACACACAGGAACACAGACCACAACAAAATACAGTTGGACATGGTTTAGTTATGAAATGTGTCAAAAAACAAAACACACCGTGGCTTCGTTGATGCACTTTCTAGAAATCAACTGAAGAGAAACAGGATTACACAAATGCATCAGCCCAGAGGGAACACTAAAATGACTACAAATAATTGTCCATTTCCATTTATGGAAAAATTTCAGTCATTAAAATAATCCATTCCTGTGTGGAGACAGTTTCCTGTGAACCAACACTAGAATTATTGAGGAAATACAGCAGAACCTGGGCATCTATATTACAGTAGATGGGATGCTTTTTTTCTTTTCTTTTTTTGCTTTTTACATCCAGATTTATACACACTGTGATTTTCTTTACAAATATTGCCTAGTGCAGCATAAAATATTAACCATCGTCAGTTTATACTAAGGGTAAAAAATGTCTTTTTTTACAGTTTCAGTTTGATTTTAATCTCTAAACAGTGTCCTCTGCTAAAATCCAGAAGAGAGAAGAGAAGAGTTGTTAAAAATGTTAGCAGGTTGTTCTTCCTCCTGATTGGTGGAGGTTGTTGGGGCCTGATGAAAGGAAGGTCTGCAGACACTACTTAGGGCTGAAAAACTACTGCACCTTTGACTGCATGTTTTTCTAAAGAAGAAATCGTACTTACTGTTGACAACGTGAAAGTATAATATTCTCAAAGATAGAATAGTAAAGTACAGTGCTCTTCGATGCAAATACAAGATTATCTAAGTCATCTCAGCTCACATTCAGTGAAACTAAATGTAATTTTAAGTAGCGTTAGTGCAATAATAATACAGCAGGTTATATAGCTTACTAATTTTTGTTACACTAACATTTTTTATGACAAGCGTGTGCGATTTGCTGGTTTAATATGAATGTTTTTAATGCAGCATTATGTATATAAATTGTATAAAAATGCTGAGCTTGACAGTTCATTCTTAACCTTAGAAATAGTCACTGACAAAACAACTACACTCAAGGTCCACTTACTCGCTTGTTGCAGAGCTTTCAACCAGATCACACAGAATCCATATCAGTATCACATCAGCAGATGAAGTTTGATCAGCTGTCATGAAGTGTAGATGTCTGAGTGCTTGCTGACCGGGCCCAGTCGGCCTCATCCAGAGGAAGCATCACGGAACCACAGCCATGAGGACCCACCATCTGCAAGAGATCAGGTGCGCTGCCAATCAGGTGGCAGGCACAGGCGTGGGCCTTGGTGTTCTGGACTCTGGCTGCGGAAACTAGTTTTAGGGACGCGGAATGTAAAACCTACTCCCTTGGTTTTAACCCAAAAATATTGGTATTGGACACTGTACTCTAAAATAAAGAGCTCTCCTCCTGTAAGAGTTTAATGTACTCTGAACACAGCATTTTGTTTAAACTCCCAGAGATGTGTTGAAACCAGAAGAGATCCATGTTACTCTCATCAGCACTACCAGAGAACATCAATAAGCAAAATTAAATTTCAGTAAATTGTGTCAAATGCTTGTGTTAAGGGACCAGATTTGCATCTGATGAATATTTTGAGTAGTTATCCATTGTCTGTATTGAACAAGAAGGGAAAACATGTATGTGACTTCCTTGCTTTAGTGGATTCTAGTCTAAGCCTGAGGGTGTGCAGGGAGGCAGCACCATCAACAACATTAGGTACTTATAATAATTCAGGAAGTAATTGGCTCAACTATTTTATTACAAATTCCACTGCTCACCAGCCACAGGAACTGCACACATGGAAACAAAACATTAACAAGGCAAGCCTGCAAATAGAGTCTGCACTTGTGGGGGTTGATGGAGAAATGTGGGGGTATGTGTGTGTGTGTGCATGTCTCCATCTTCCATTGTTCTTGAAAGGCAAATTGCTGCAAATTTTATGCTGTTTCTCAATGCTCTGAGTACTACAAACACATGTCCATTCACCACCATTGACTAAATAATAAGTATATTATATATGTATGTATACTGTATATACTGTTTTTAGCAGTGAGAATGCACTTGCATGTTTTTTGTTGAAATTGTTTATGAAAAAGTTTATGGTGATATTCATATGTGTAGTTGTTATAACTTGGAAGCCATCACATGTTTAGCTTTTTGGAAGAACAATGACTGTACAGAGAACTACAAAGTAACTGCACCAATTATATCTCACTATGTGTGGTATGGTGTTTTGTTTTTTAATGTTGACATAATTGAGATTTTTTTACCTTCATCACTATACTGAAAACTTTACAACTTGAACAAATTGCGCTTATGCTGGGACGTAATGAAAGTACTTCATAAATGTACAGAGATTGGGGAAAATAACAGGAGGTACAGGTTAGTTCTGAGGCTGAGCTGTCATTCAAACACACCCGCAGGCACACGCTATAAACACGTGGCTGGCGTGTACATTGTCGGCCTGTAGCTTGCTACAGCTAACGTCTACTCAGTCGGTACATTGCCTGTTGGAAGCGAAGAAACTCAGACTACACAAATAGTCCAGCAATAAAATTCTAGCTAATATTGCAAGGAAGAAATTCACTTTGCATTTGGTCTGAACACATCTTCATACTGCAGGAAAAATTCATCAGGAGGAGCTTGGGATGGATGGTTGGCCATACAAAGCAGCCAATACATTCAATATAAACATTTTGCTGTCACACTGATAAAACATGGGATCCAAATTATGTTACCTCCAAGTTATTATTATCATCATTATATAAAGCAACAATGTATGAATCCTATGGATGTTGATAATATTTCCAGAAGGAGCAACACCAAGCAGGAGATGTCAGAGCAAACAATACCCCATGCCCTCCTACCACTACGAGGGTGCTGTGAATGGTATGTACCGTAAATCTGACAGCAAATGAATACCGCACTACTGTCTGTTACATCTTGTACTGACAGTCAGAGCCTGGCCTCTCACCAGTCACCCATCCCTCCAGCGAACCTTCTGCGTCGCACAAGCCTCAGGTTAATGAGGTCTGAGGTCTAAATGAGGATCTGAAAATGCTCTCCAATTAACTCCTTTCTCTCAACCTCATCCTCATACAATGGGCTGGGATCACCGAGAGATCTGTCACCCTAATAACTACTCATCATCTTAATTATATTCCACACACAGGCATAGGCTCTCTTGCCTGTCTTTTGGAAAAAATGTTGATGATTGAACTATCCATTGGCCAAACACTCGAAAGTGCAATGAGCACATATGATAGCAATGACTGAGGTTAGAGTTGTAATTGACTGCTGAGGTTTGGCAAGTAACACCAGTGACCACTGCCAGCAGGCAGTGAGCATTCTCAGATTCCAGAGTGTTGAGGAAATAAACTTTTGGGTTGCAAAGGTGCAGTAAGGACAGGGATTCTTGTATTGCTTTCGATGGAGGACATGCAAGAAAGGTTTCTGAAGACTTAATGGCACTTCTTATATCAAGGCAATAGAGAATATAGAAAAAACAAGTCTGGTTGGCCACAAGGTGTGCATTTAATTTTTCAGGTGACGGCGTGGTAATCACATAATTCAATATGCACAATGGAAATGGAATGCATGGGAAGATACAGATTAAATTTAAAGAACAAACTTTCATTATACAAATAAAATACAGTAAAAATAAAAAATATACTCTCAGTTGCCATTTTATTAGGTACACCTAGCTAAAACATAAAACAAAGAATCTTACCTTCATGAAAATTCAAATGTTTAGTTTTTGTTGAAACTGTACAGAGGTGTTGATTCAACTGCTTGATAATTTTGGAGGCTGCAGTTTGTGGTCCTGTTGAACTGTATTGCATTATGCAGAGAGGTGTTTCTGTTATTGATCTTTCCCTAAACCTTACCAGGTCGTTTTTGTGCCGAAACCTAACCAAACCTTGGCCATGGTATTTTTCAACAGTGATCTGTAGCAGTTTTGGAAGGCACTGACAAATTATGTCACCCTGCTGACAGGGGCGTCAGATCATAAACTGCTTCTATGTGTTGTTCTAGAGGGCATGGACAAACATATTTTGTCATTTAATATGGAGGACTTGGTTATAGCAGCAGATTAATGCCTATGGTTTTGGAATACAATGTTCAACAATCACATGTGTGAAATATCTGGGTGTCCACATACTTTTGTGCCATGTAACACTTGAGTAAGGTGCAAACTCACAAAAAAAAACCTAAGCACAACAAATAAAGTGTTACTTTGTTGGTTTAAACAACGTTTATCCCATTAAAACCTTTAAAACTGAGAACAACATCCAGCTACGACATGTCACCAGCTGATTCAAAGCCCTCCAATGAGAGCAACTTGTTGTGCTTTTTCCTCCAGTCTCCACCTCTAACAGTTATGTTTTATTACTGTGGTCGACTTTTACTTGAGCTCAACACCAAATCAGTCACAATTTGTCTTTCCTCATTCCTGGTATCAAACAGACGATGAATCACTCCTGTGGGCATTTTGCACCAGCCAGCCAGCAATGTCAGCTTTTTTATATAGATTAATACAGCGAATGAAGACAGGCGAGTTGTGAGCCTTCTAGCATTCCACAGTTATTCACCATGTCACCAACTCACAGTGATGCAGCAGTACCATTCAGCGTGAGTCCCTTTTGTGCTTTGGATGCCTAAAGGGTCCATAGTATTCTTTTTACACAAGGACTGAGGCACAAGCAGCAGCAGATCGAACAACTTTAGAAGGGTGGGACTGTAAACGGTTCAGACCAGCGCTTAAAAATGAAGGTGTTTTTAGTTCAGCACAATTATGACTTGGGAATTTGGAAAGAGGAGTGATGAGTCCCAGCATAGAAGCACTGAGCATGGATTAAATGTAGTACAGTCAATGATTTAAGGCAATGGGTTGGTATGGGACAGAGGAACTGGGAACACATTCCATCAGGGTAGAAATGAAATCCACTTCGAATCAGACTGCAGAGTAAGGGCGAACTGCACATAAGAATAAAGCTAGGCATCATGTGGGATGGTCATGTTGACCATCCCACATGATGATCCCACACAGAAATTCATATTCAGCTTTATAGCATGGTAGTGGAATATGTCACTGAAGGCACATTTAGAATTTTTGTGTTTGGGTTTACCACTTGCTGCGCTCTTGCCACTTACTGGACCCAGAAACTCCTGATTCGTACAAAGGTGAGGAAGCCTGAGTGGAGCTAAGGAATGACAAGCACCCACAATGGCTGACACCACCACCTCAACCTATAACCGCGTTGGGGGAGTCATGTTCTTAAAAGCATAATGAGGCCCTGAATATGTCCTTTTAATAGAACGATTATCAAAATCTCCATAAATTGTCTTGTGCAAAAACAATTACTGAATTTGTATTTTGAGAGAGCTGATGGTACTTTTTGAATGGAGTTAAATGCAGTCTGGAATGTTTTTTAAAGCCAACATCTAGTGGACATTTGTGGTACTGTATCTTAAGGCATTTCCTCATTAGCTTTGGCATTTGGCCATGTGGTTGCCACTCAAGGGTGCATTGAAACCACCAAATAATCACAAAACATCAAGGAGCTATGTTGGTATGAGCATGTTGCTACAAGTATTGGGGAGAAGATGAAATACAAACCAGGAAGTCCAGTTAGGTTTATCATAGGTTAAGACACTGCACAAAGCTACAAGCTACACAACAACTACAAGGTATTCTACCTGGTATGGGCATTTGCATGTTTTTTGTTGGTATATTTGAATTGTTCCTAGATTACAGAGGTTTGATGGTTGGACCAAGACAACCATCAGTGGTGTTATTAAAAGGATTTTATGACTCGATAACCTCAAAGGAAACTGTACAATTAAAAAGACAAGAAATGCCACAAAAGTTTGCATGATGTCGGGGAGCCCCAGTAGCTCAGCTGGGAGAGAGTGTGCCACTAAGGCTCCTTACAGCAGCGTCCCGGGTTTGAACCCAACCTAGGGCCCTTTGCTGCATGTCATCCCTTCTATGCCCAAAACAATTATAAAAGAAGTTTGCATTATGTTAGGGTGAAGTTTCAGACTTTGAAAATACTTAAGGAAATGCATTATGGAGATGAACATATTTTAAAAACATTTAAATGTGTTTCTCTTATGGCCTTTTTACCTCGAGTTGCCAGTAGCCTTTTTCAAGTGAATACTTGGATGAATGTACATTATCATTACATCCTTAACTGACACACACAAACACTTCACTTCTAACACACATAAACATCTACACAAACGCTTAAAGGGTGTTTCATGGCCATTAAGATCACAGCTAATCTAAATCACAAATGGTAGATAATGTAAAGATTGTTTGGCAAAGCCCAGATGCTCTCCAGTCAGTGGGTACCGGTGTTGTGACAGGTGATTCAGTCGAGTGCTGCACTAATCTGAATAAGTGCCACTTAATGCTGAATGGTGGTGTTATATAAGGCTTCATCGAGGGGCTTCCAACCCACAGTGCCACAAACGGCACTTCACAATTGAGCAGTTCCGAAAACCTGAAAACTACAGTAGCATGGCCATAGACTACTGTGGTGTGTCCAACATTTAGCAGGAACACTATCTTTTGTGTCTCTCTCACTGTACACAAAACTTCAGTTTACAGCCAGAAATGAACATTAGGATACTTTTTTAACTTATCTCCTTATTACATCAGCACTTTATCAGGAATTTCAAATTATGATAAACTTCCAATACAGATTGATTCAATCAACAGTTTTGTTTCTTGATCTGATTGCTTTTTTTTTTTCAAATGAACATGTGCATGATTTACTTTGTTGGATAAATATTAGATTTTTCCAGATGCAATACACCTGTACCAGCATCCAGTACCCACATGTAAGCTATCAATAACACAGCATTCCTGTAATTTAATAACAAGCAAATATTTAAGCATATTTGTAGTATTGCCAACTTTGCTTGAAATAAAGCATGGCTGCAAATATACCTATGGTTTGTAAATACATCATTTTCACTTTCATTTTAGTAAAATCCACCAGGACCTAGACATGGTTCATGTCCCACATAAAAAACGTAGAGCAAGCATCCACATACTGGATCATCAAGGCTATCACCAGACAAGAACTGTGATATTGGACCAAAGTGGTGAACCAACTGACTGACAGAGAGACTGACATTGCCATCCATAGAGCCATGCTGCTGTAGTTACTATGTAGTAACTGAGTTGCTGGGTAGGTACAAGCAATTAACCAGTGTTTGCATGGCAGGTATCAGTGGTTTCTGGGGTCTATATGATTAGGAGTGAGCCAGTTATGGCTCATTATAGGCTGTAACATAAGTGTTACGAAGTGTCTTGTCATGATTGAACTGTGCTGTGTATAAAAGTACACAAAGTGTGTTTCTTCAGCTATTTTAATGGGCCTCCTCCACACCTCTCATAATGTGCAGCCAGGCATAGACAGGATGCTCCATAAAGTCTGTTGGACAGGCAGAAGGCTCGCTGGATAAAAGAAGACAAACCCTACAGGTCCTCAATCAATACTGCTGGCATCAATATTCACCACCTCACTGCCCCGATACCAGCAACTAACAGTCTCACTGCTTTGTGTGTGTGTGTGTGTGTGTGTGTGTGTGTGTGTGTGTGTGTGTGCATGCAGCCATGTTTGAAAGGAAGACCAAAATAGAACAGGGTAAAATTAAACTCAATATGGTATTGATTTCATCTTGCTCATTTCTCATGTCTGCAAGTTTAATTGGATCTACCATAACGACATGCCAAGGATGAAGACAGTCCAAACAGCAACAAAATCTAAAACTACCCACCAAGTAACTATTACCCCATAAAAGTAATTGCCTGGCTTCGATTTCCCCTAACCAATTCCTTCCTCGTGTTGTATGACATGCCATATCTCGAAACTGAAAGAAAGTGGGTTGAAATTAAGTGTTTAAAAGCTTGAAATCTAACAAAAAGAGTTTTACAAGATTGAAACTACGTTTTGAAGGCTTGCATGTTTTGAAAGGCTTAAAAAAAATTCAAATCTCTGCGAAACATTATTTTGTACTTGAGTTTTCTACAGCACAGTCTTTTTACAGTGTTTCTCCAACACATTTTCAGAGTTTCAAATGTGTCACTGTTCTCCCGGTTAGTTTGTTTTCCAGGTTTGAAACCTTGTAAATGGGGATCTGAAAAGTGGTGCGCATATGTTGGGAAACAAGTTCCGAAATGTTGAAACTTGAGTTTCGAAAGGGCAAATCTTTATTTTGAAACTTTTGCAGATGTACATTTGCACTGGTATTGCACTGTTCTTACAGAGTTTACAATACCCATTTTTCAGAGATCTGCCCACACATTTGCAAGCTAGCGAGTCACGTGATTTCTGGCAGCCTTGTCTGGTCTGAAACTCCGAAACAGACAGTCTGAAAAAACTGTGCCTGACTCCGTCAGCTCCTGGCTAATCCAAAAATGGGCAAATACGTGGAGCGTGGGTGGAATGAAGGCTGGTCGCTGAAACCAGCCACCTGTGACCAGGGGTTAAATTGGGATTTGTTATATGGGGGGCTCTGTGGTTTCAGGGTTGCTATGGGTGCACATGTGTGCGCATAGACTACAAAATCTAATTTATATAATTTAACAAACTGTAAATAAAATATAACAAGGGAAAACCCCTGCTCTGAACACTAAAACACTAATCAGTTATTCTAGATACTGTTAGCAGTGTGCAAAACTACAGCTGATGACAATAAAATATTTCTGTAAGCGTACTCTTGTGTGTATCTGTATCAAATATAATACTATCAAAACATTTGGTTTCTTTTTTATGCAGGTTTAGCAGCTGCAAAAGCCATGCAATCCTTTTGTGAATTCGCCCCTGAGTTTCAACCTTTCAAAGCTTTTTTTCAGTTTTGAGATATGGCATTATATTCATCCTATAGTGTTGTGGCCAGAATAGATTTTTCTGAACCACATACAAACTCTTGCAGTCATTAACATGTCAGAAACAATTATTTTCATGTTTGCTCATGTCACACTGTACTGTATTCCACAACAGACTGGATACTTCATCTGAAATATAAAAACAACAATAGACCACTGGCCAAAGCACAGTAAGAGCCCTAGAGGTTGATTCATTGTAATAATATTTCAGGTTTTCTCTTCCCTTAATTATTATGATAACTCATAAATTATATTCAGTGCAATACTGGCAGTCTTGAAGAAAATTATTGCTGTATTTCCAATATGAAATGCCTGTCTCCAAGCAAAACAAAATTCTATCCTCCTAACTACTCCAGATGAGCTCTTTGTATGCAATATTGCTGTGAATACATATCCAGAGAACAAACACAGTTTCAGTCCATCATGCATTATCAAGAAGCAGCAAGGAAAGAGAATGATGGCCCTTTGCTCTTTCATCAGCAAACACCTAGGAGGCAAGACTGGAATTCAGTCTGAGATGATCGGTGCCGAGCAGCTACAGGCTGGTTCTGTCTACCACGAGGACAACCAGGTCAGAAAATGAGTGACGACAGTCAGTTAGCAGGCCGAATAACCTCTAGCTGTTTGGAGGTTTTCATGCACAGTAACAGAGCTCTGTAAAAATAATAGGGTCTTAGTCACAAATAAGCAACACCTTTTTTGCTTTCCTTTGCTCAGTCTCCTGGGGAATTTTGTTTTCTTTTTCACCTAGCCTAAGGATAGTGATGTTAGTCAAAGTAAGACATCATGAGAACTAATGTCCAGATTGCAATGTCATTTTTGTATTCATATACATGATCTCCAGAAGATTATTTGGTGATCCCCTGACTTTTCCTCTAATGACACCATCATGCCAAACTTTATCAGTATCTCCAAAACCAATGGCTGAATATCAAATTCAAATTCAGCCTTTCCTCTAGCTGGGGATGCACCAAACCAACGTTTTATCTCCAGATACATTCTGATCCTTCAACTCAGGGTATCAACACAAAAAACTGAATCGGAGACCCTCTGTGACTGAATGAATATAACTGAGAGACAAGACGGTGTAGTCCCTCAATCATCCAGGAGTGTTCCATCATAGAAAAGGTTTCAGTCGTAGTCATCTGGACACTGTTTTCAGAATCAAGACGTTTCGGCTCCCATTTGGAAGTCATTCTCAATTGTGCAAATGGTCTGAGAACTCAGAAATTTAAGCTACTCTGTGTTGCTTAAGTCCTGCCCTCAGGGAGGAGTCTTCCTGAGTGTCTGCTGTTTACCCTGCCTAGTTTCACCTGAAACTGACCTTCTACAGGCATCTAAAAGCTACAAACCACACATTTGAAGACAGTGAGGTGAAGATTCTAAGTAGAGAGAAGAGTTGGTTTGAAAGAGGAGTCAAAGAAGCCATTGTTGTGAAAAAAGAAAACTCCTCTTTAAACAGAAATGGTGGTCTGAGATTCAACTTGCCAACCATTTACCACAGTGTATTAACACCATGGTCAAGCCAATCATATGCTAATCAGGTACTTAACAGTGATGAGGGAGGTGCAGCCAGAAAACAATAGGCCTGATTACTGGGCCATGGAAAGAAGGTCAGTTTCAGGTGAAACTAGGCAGGGTAAACAGCAGACACTCAGGAAGACTAAAGTACAGAGTAGCTTAAATTTCTGAGTTCTCAGACCATTTGCACAATTGAGAATGACTTTCGGATGGGAGCCGAAACGTCTTGATTCTGAAAACAGTGTCCAGATGACTACGACTGAAACCTTTTCTACGATAACTGAGAGACTGAATGTTATAATGACATTGACCAAGAAACTGTATTCAATGTGGATCGGTCATTTCAAAGGTGCCAATCAACACTGATACTGATCTGGCGTATCAGATCAGTGCATCCCTACCTCTTGCCTTAGGACAATCTTTACATTTTTAGACCCACTATGCACTGGTAAGGCTCTCTGACAAAATAATCAGTATGTTGTTCATTCCATCCAACACGTTCATACTAGCTGGGCTTTAGTCTTTAGTCAACCTATCATCCTATCTGAGTCATGTTGTCCACCTGATGAATGTAACACCAATGTTCACTCTCCTTTTTGTTTGGATTTTTCTCAACGCCTGAGAAAAATATGTGGCTCATGATGTTCTACTTTGTCCACCAGCATGACAGGTGATCCACAGTAGGTTTATCAGAGCCTTTTCATGCTAAAAGCAATTACATGCTGCTGTTGGAAACAGTTAAGGAGAGTGGCTCGCACTCGACCATAATGTAAATGTGTGATGCCTAAAACCAAAGCAATATTGTATTTATATATTCAAGCAATTCCTCACATTCCAAATGAACTTTATTAGTCTTCGAAAGAGTGGAATGTTTCTGTCCCTTAATAATCTAAATCACTGCTTCAGGTGTGATGTTTGATGTGTGATGACATGAAAATGCCCAAATTTAATTTTAATATCAGTCTAAAAGTCACTATTTTCCAACAGAAAAAGTAAATCAGAGAGAGAGGAAGGCAGCACAGGAAGACAAGAGGACAGAAAAAAGGCCAACGGTGAGGAGTAAACAGAATGTCAGCCACTTTTAAAACATAATAAATCATTTGTAAAACAAGGGCTCACATATGAACACACAGCTCGGTAGCTGTGAAGTGTTTCCAGCTTTTTCCTCATTGTTTTCCTCATTGTCAGGGTGAGCGGTGTTAGCAGGTAACAGATAGAAGCCCGATGGCAGCGCGCGCTCTCTCAGATGATTCTTCATTACCTTTAAAGAGTGAGGAAAATGTCCTGAAGCCGATGATATGCTAATAAGAATCCCTGCTGAAACTAAGGCCTCCAGCTCCAACATATGGCCACACAGACTCCTCACATCATTATGCCAAGATGAGGAAGCACTTTGTGCCCTATAGCCAAATATGAAAAGATATGCACTTTCTTATATCAAAATCTAATAGGAAATAAGGAAATCTACTGACCACATCCACACCCCAAGAGGATGAAGCCTTTTGATTGTAATGACCTTAGACGTCTTAGGACAAACTGTAGTTGTTTAGCCTGCTGACAAGGCTCTAAACCATCTAAGCAGTAAAGTGCACATAGTTTGTGCGAGGAGAAGCATAACATGAAAAGGACCATTATGTAAAGCATTACACTTCCTACAAAACAGCTAACTAGGATGTTATAGACTACATACTCTAACCTGGTTCCCCATTCTTTGTTATTTTTGGTTGAGATTTTTTTACCCAAGTCTCAGTAGGATCGAGAGAATTACATAACTTCTGGAATTCAGAGACATACAAACTTCTCCTCCATTCTTCTCTACAGTAACATTGGCATCGCCATAACTCTCACGTCATGATAACAGTCTGAACTCTACCAGAAGTTAAACCAGCTCTAAGCAAAATCGTCAAAACGCATGAGAAGCAGTATGACTGATGTAAATAAAGGACATTATTATCTACCAGAAAGCACAAAGTTGTGAGTTAACCAGTAGCACAGCATCTTTCTCCATTAAAATTAATAGCCTTGCTCCAATGCAATCAAAATCATTGGTATGTTGTTTCTTCTGTTCAACACTTTATAGAGCAGAAACGATAAGTTGATTAATCAATTAGTTAAGTAATTAATCTGCAACAATATTCATAATCGATTAATTGTAATTTAAAAGCAATTTTCTTCAGCAAAAATGTCAATTCACTGGCTCCAGCTTCTCAAATTTGAATATTTGCTAGTTTCCTCAGTCTTCTATTATGGTAAACTGAGTATCTTGAACTTTTGGACTGTTGTTCATACAAAACAAGCAATTTGAGAACAATAATCAATTAAATGAGAAAAGGATTAATCAAGAATTATTGGCACATTGTTTAAAAAGAATAGTTGCAGCACTAATACTTTTTACTGCGCATATTGTGGGGGTCAAGCAAAGCAAGTTATAAGAAGTCATAACAGTAGCAGCATTACCAACATATACATCCTATAGTGAGCTTTTTCATGCTTTAAATGCAGTTTTGAAGGCTTTTCAGCCCTCACAACATTCAACATCAAATAATTTCAGCATCAATATTGTCACAAATGATCAAACATTGATCACTTCCAATAACATTATTGACATCAACCTTTAAAAGCCTTTAGGAGAAGCAGCCTATTCTCTCTTCCCTCTCTCATGTTAAAAAGTCAGTGTAAGTAAATGCCTTCCTTTTTCCTGCCTCTTCTTCTCTATGTGCCTCCTCTCCATATGAAACAGCCCAGTTCCCATAGCAGTCGTTATCTGAGCTCTGGAATAGCGTTTGTGGATGCCGTGAGGAAGAAGAAGAAGCAGAAGAAGACGGGCATTTTGCAATAATGACGGTCTCTGAACGTAAGAGAGGGATAATGACAGCAGCTTTTTCTTCTTGTCTACCCTCTTGATCCTTTCCTTCTCAGTGTCTCTGCATCGCCTTTCTCGCTCTGTCTAGATTATACACACCAAGCTTTTTGAGTTAGACTTTATCTCTCAATTCCCACAGCAGTTAAAAGGCAAAGGAAAAGATCACAGACTTCCACCCCAAACCCCCCTTCCCACCAGCACACCCACTCCCCGATTTTTTTCCCTCTACTGTAAGCAGACAGACATTATTTCAGTTAGGAGGCTGCAGGTCAAGCGTTAATTTCTGCACTGGAGCTCTTAATGTTTCCTGGCATCCATTATAGAGAGAGAGGGATTGGTGATAATTAAACTAGAGGAGGTAAGGCATTTTAACAGAAAATGTAATGGTTATTATGGAAGAGGTGAGTGAGGGAGAAACTGTAGAGAGAAGATACAGGTGCCAAAGATGGCAACTGCTGTGGCCCTGCGGGGATAAAGCCTCAACTGTCCAGAAATAACACAATCAGCAGCAGGCCATTCTGCAGGCCCACACTACGCTAGGCTCCACTTGAGCTGAATCTGCAGGTAAGAGACAAACATGAAATCTAAATATCAGGCCTTTCCTTTGTCATTTTTGGCTGGACCGTAGCAAAGTGGGGGCTAGCCCTATAAACACTATTGGTCAGTCGAGTGTTGGAGATTCCCCATTGGCCGTTGCTCTTTCAAAATGAATAGGCGCTAACGTTAGTTACATACTGTAACTCCAGATTCTATGAGTTTAGGCGCTGCCCTCTAAGGTTATCGCTAGTGGGTTCATCCCTTGCTCGTGCTCACGCAGCACTGAAGACTTTTAGTCTATGCTCACTTAATACATGGGCCCCATCTCGGTCTCACCTTGTGTATAAGTTTAGCTGAGACCGGACAATCGGGTCCTAAAAACAGCTTTTTCTTCAGCTAGTTAAAGGAACCAGTGGGGCCCACAGCTGCACCCTAAACCTTCTATTTTGTATAGGCTTCACCCTCTGAGGCTATCGCTAGTGGGATAAGGGCAAAGCAGGATGTGGTCCATGCCCCACTCAGTCCATCCGGTACCCGCAAGCACAAACACACACCCACTTCACAAGTAATCAATAACCAGTCCATACGTCGCCAATGCGTCACAGCACAATGTCACATCACAGTACATCATATGCGCACAGATGGCACAGAGTCAGTACATACCTGATATTCACCATGAGGGAATGAAGCTGGAAAACAATATGAAACCTACTGCTGTGAGAAGCGGAGATGATGGTTATGCACTTTAACAATCCAGCAGAGAGCAGAGTAGGAGAGTAAACCCTGAACCATCCTTTAGTTATGCTCTTATAGGCCTAGACTGCTGGGAGACTTCCCATGATCCATTGAGCTCATCTCTCCTCCTCTCTCTCTCCATCTGTAAGCATTCATATCCCATTACTGCATGTTACTAACTCCACGTCTTCTCTCTCCCGTAGTTTTGTGCTTTCCCGTCTCTCTCCTCTCTCCTTCTTTTGCTTCTTGCAGGTATTTCTGCCTCCGGAGCTGCAGAGTCTGGATCTATGATCACAAGCAAACCTACTGGCCCCATGTTCCTGCTCAACACCCGCTGCTACAATTATTATTATTATTATTATTATTATTATTATTATTATTGCTATCATTATTCATACTATTATTATTTTTATTAATATGAATATTATTGCCACTACCATTACCATTACTATTATTTTAAATCTCTATGTGGAATTTGCATTGTGCTACTGTATGTTCTCTTTCCTCCTGTTGGTCATAGCAATATAATATCAATGTTGTGATATGAAACTGTTTATTGTCTGATATTTTGGCTACGGTAATAATATGTATGGTAAGAATAATTCCAGTGTTATTGTTTTTACTTGTTTTTACTTTTGTCAAAATAGCAACATTGCTAAAAACAAGTCAGGGGGGGCAAGAAACATAAGCAGTCAGGCAATCAGGCAGGTTGGAAACAAAACACCAGGTTAGTCAAACTTATTTAGAAGAGAAAACAAAGGCAAAGCAAAATTATTAGCCAAACTGTCCGCTGAAACATCCATCAAAGTTTGCTTTGAGTAGCCATACTGTTAGGTTAAATATCGGGAATCCATGTTGAAGTTGCATGTGTTATAGTTTGAGTGTGTTTATCTATAATATATCATTTGGAACATTATGGGGCTCCAGGGTTAGGAATGACATGTTATGAGGTAATGTGAAGGACAGGGCCACAATGAAAAAGAGTTTGTGTCTTGGGGAATCCAGGAAAGTAAGATAAATATGTTTTGAAGGTAACCAAGAAGTGTGGCCCCAACTAAGGTTAAAGGTCAATGTCTAGAATGGTACATATACATTAAGCTTTTCTTGGTTCTTTGAGTATTCTTGTAATGTTCCTCAGCTGATATTAAATCCAGCCTGATTGAAGGTCAACTCGTGGTCTTGTATATGTGTCCTGTCTTGTCATCTCTTGGCAAAAAATCTTACCCATCACATACTTACTGTAGTTGTGTGCACACAGTTTTTCTGTGCAATGAGGGATTACTGGCAACATTTCAGGTGTGCTTTCAGTTTTCCCTCCAAATAAAGTGGTTTAGATAATCTAAATAAATGGTTGGTTTGTTTACAAGCTGTCTGATTGCTAATTTGAGTAATGTCATCATGTTCCCAGATCTCAGCAACTAGTTTGGTGAGTATAATATGATCAAAACTAACAAAAATGAAACACAAACCTAAAAAAAAAACATTATTCAAGGTGTAATAACCCGGAATTGTGCTCTGAATTTGTGTTTTCCTGGTCTTACAGCTGCATTATAATTAAATGACACAGTCCTCTGTGCTTATTTCCAGTTTGGTTAACATTGCTATTAATGTTTGTTACCAATTAATTAGCACAGTAAATGCATATACAGTATGTCAAAATCTAGTTAACCTTGCTTTTCTAACGTTTAGGATACTAACTCCTTGCTTTCAATGTGTTTTGCTCATAGGCCCCTTCACACTCCAGTGGATATTGTTGACTTTTTCACAGACACTGAAAGATTTAAGCTGCTCATGACCTTTGCAGGAGATGTCAAAGCTGTGCTCTTCCTCTGGTTTGAAGAGATCAATAGTGTAACACTTTTTGAATGTTCTTCAGGAAGGCTTGATCTTTCCTTAAATTCTGACAACATTCTAAAAAATCTCAGCTGGTTTGATGACTCAAACCAACAGATTTTTGGTTGCAAGCCTGTTTTTCTATCCACAAAGCAACTGCTACCTCTTCCTTCATGATGCAAGCAGAGGCATGATGCACCAGGATGGAAACCCCAGCGCTGTCTGAGGACGTGTG
Organism: Siniperca chuatsi; assembly: GCF_020085105.1. Taxonomy (NCBI): domain Eukaryota; kingdom Metazoa; phylum Chordata; class Actinopteri; order Centrarchiformes; family Sinipercidae; genus Siniperca; species Siniperca chuatsi. The sequence continues at coordinate 28,906,130 of NC_058050.1, read as the reverse complement.
TAGACAAACTCACCTCCACAACTCTCCACAAATCGATCAGTCCCCTGCATTAAAGGTTCTTCTTTGTCAAACCCAGCTTTTCAGCCTGAAATTAGATCTGCTGGCAGACAACAAACAGGCGGCAAGGAAAGACTGTCACACTAGCCACCGGTGGCTGCCTCCTCCACCACAAACTGTTAAAGGGTCAACAGAGGCCAGCCATAACTCCATTGGACAGAGAAATGGATAGCTTGGTATCTGCAGCCTGACACCTGCATCATGTATTGTCAACGTGGTTATGGAGGCAGGCGTGAGGGGCGTATAGAGGAAGGACTGAAGAGGAAAGCAAACAGGTAGAATATGGACTAGAATAATGATACAAAAGAGCATCAAGGACAGACAAAACTGCATGAAAAAGGGTAAAAAAAAAAAGAAAAATGAAGAATCAGTCAAGGTTTTAAAGGTTGTAAATGGTGAGTGCATTGTATTTTACAGGGCCATACTTTCCAATCAATTTCCTTATCATTTCCAAGAATTTTCCTGCAAATTCCAGTGAATTACTAGCATAACTTAAACCTTTTTTAGTTAGGGCACAGCAGGTCAGTTGAACATGCAAAGTCAGAATAGGCCTTTTTGAAGACATTTTGAAATGTCACAGTAGGAAAAGCACAAGTGTCAATAATCAAATGAATGATGGCTGAATTCCATTTAGCAGCTTCAGTTTCAGGCTCCTGGTATTGTGCATGCTGGCTCACTGCGACACCGTCATGGCTTAATGTTATTAGTAACACCTGTGCTTTGACAAGTCAAAATGTCAGCTGTGGAAAAGGTCTATTGTTTCAAAAGACATTCATATTCCCTTATAATTAGTAACAAAATAAATAGTTCTTATCAGGAAGCTTCCCAAAAAATGACTTGCTATCAAGAAATGACAGACCTCTTCTGTATGCCAGTGAATTCTGGAATTTAATATTCGAAGGTTTTAATATGATCATTGGTCAGTTTTCAGTTCAACTAAGCTGAAGTTTGACTCAGAGCTGTGCATCCTTCCAGAGAGAGAGAGAGAGAGACAAAAAAGCCTTCTTCAGACACCCACTGACCCTGGAAATAACACAGTTATATATTTTCTTCTTCTTTCTTTTTGTCCCCGGCTACAAATCGAGCAGAAGTAATTTGATTTAGCCATGGGCATTTGCCATCGATTGTCTGGCCTGCTGGACACTCCGGTCAAGTGTTTTTCCAAACAGCAAGAGGCTGAATAACAGAGAGTGTGTGTGTGTGTGTGTGTGAGAGAGAGGGGGGGGGGATTATGATGAAAAAGTCAACATTAACTCAGTAACATATGTGCACTCCTCCACAGGACCTAAAGCAATGAACCCTTACATATGCTTGTAAAAACATTTGACAGACGTAGACATGCAGGAGGCAGCGAAGTTCAGCACAAGCAAAATGAATGCAAAATGGTGCATTTATGATATTATTACACCATGAAAAAATCCCTTTGAAACCTCACGTCTACTTAAGGGTTCACCTTCACTTGACTTAACGTAACAGTCAGAAGAAAAAGTTCTCATGTTGTTTGGAAGTCAAACAATTTTTGTTTCCTGGTTACCACTTACAACGTGTGTAACGTAAGAAATTCTCTTTTTTACGTTTTAACAAGAAGAAATTTAGTTTATAGTGGAGGTTGAGGTAAGAACATGCAGCCTTTGTGCCTCCCAGACCAGGAGAGCATCACACACATTTACAAAGCAGAGTGGTTTATTTAAACACCTGCCTCACACATTTATTACTTTTGCTACTATCTGATATTGCTGCTGCTAATTGCTATTTACAGGGCCAACAGCTGCCACCACAGTACAAGTGGATTCATGAACTATTAGTCAAACATAACACAAGTTATATGATACAGTGGGCTTTTAACTATGTATTTTGTTATCTAGTATGTTGTATGTTGTCATGTGTGCACAGATAACAGAACAACCGAGCTATCGCACCAAACGTGCACACACAACATTGTGCAGAGGAACGCCGTTGTTAATGGTACTGCACTCTCCTAAATGGCTGCGTGAGTGAGAGTATGGGTTTCAACCAGTTTTTGCACCAAAAGATATAATAATTGGATATACAGCATAAAGGGAATTATCTGTGTCAAATTTGACTGATTTGACTGCAAGGAAGAATACAAAATTGAATTTTGTGCAGCCAAGGACTAACCGGCTGCAGGGAGTGATATGATTCTACATAAAACTGAATAATTATGTAACTTTATAGGCTATTTTTGTGGTAATTACCTTGAACTTGGTGTGGCCAGTCCATCAGTACCTACTTACATACTTGATCTGTGTGTTCTTTAACTGTTGCAGCTCAGATATTAACCTGGAGTTTAATTATTTGGTTGCTTAGACAACATGGCTTTACATTAGTATATTATGTGTCACCAGTTAGTCTAGTCCTATTGTCACCCCAGCACTGTGATTCGGTCACATAGTGTTCTATTGACTGTACTCTGAGCTTTGCTTTTGCCCTGTGCTGTTCTGTCATCTGTGCTTGGCTCTCAGATTGGGCAGAATTGGCAGCTGCTTTGAATTGAGCTATTATGCCAAGGTCAATTGTTTCTGCCATTAGAGATACTAGGAAAAGCCCTGTACTGATCCATGAAGAGGTGCAATTTTCCTTTTCCTTTGGAATGACAAGAATGAGAACTGAATAGTTGGCATGAGCAGTGATACTCAGAGCCAATGACTGGTCTGACTGAGTGATATCTGAGAAGAACAGTGCAAAAACATCCGGCAGCAATAAGCCATTAGTACCAAACAATACAAACAAAAATGAGGATCTAGTTTATGACCACATTTACATGTCATAAAAGATATTTGTGTCTTAGCAATAGGCTGACAGCATACATACAGTATACAATTAGATAAAATCACACACACTCACTGCCTCTTCGCAGTAGACCTGGCAGATAAAAAAAGGTCAGAGAATTTGCTGACTTCCTCCTCCTCCCTCCCACCCCAAACCTCTGCCCTTTTTAACTGTGAGCCAGTGAGGGAAGGCCAGCCTAGAGCCCTGAGCCTGCCACTGATATGTGACATCAAGGTGAACTCCTGCCTGCTCCACCAGGAATACCAGGCCTATTAAAAGAGAAAAGAGCCGAGGGCCAAACCGTCTGTTTCCTTTTTTAGCCCATCGCCCTCCAGAGGTTCGGCTTACAAAGCAAGAAGCAAGGAGAGAGAGAGCGAGAGAGAGAGAGCGAGGCAAACTGGGAAAGATGATAGAGACAGACAGTGGAAAAAAAGCTGTGATTTCCAAAATGAACTATTTCCTCGTTCTGCCACATGTGTTGACTTAAACTGAGGTAAAATGTCAAAAAAAAAACTCCAAGCTTGTGTGAGATTTTTTGTTTTTCTTTATTAAAGGGGCAATCACTAAAAGCGTGGGCATTTGCACCCTGTTGTTTTTGTAGGACCTCTTATTTTCCTTTGTCTTTTTTCCTTCCTTTCTTTGCACGGACGTTTATGGCAGCCGAAAGAACCAATTGGTCAGAGAAAAGTGACATATTGATAGCATGGTCAGGGCCCTGCAGGGGGTTTATCCAGGAACCTGCCGACCCCCTGTTTTTGATAATATGCTTACATTTCTTACAATATATTTCTTTAGGAATATGCACCATGTAAATTATGAGACAGGTAGACAACACAGGTATTAATGCAGGACCCAGTTAACATTTTGTTTAAGTGATGCATATCACCAACAATCTGCAGGTACTCAAATGATCTCAAACCAACCACACCAAGAATGTGGGACCTTGAGTCCCTGAGATTGCAAGACCCCGCGGCTGTTGCCCACTTTGCCAGGTGATTTTCAGGACAATCCCTGGAGTGATGTGATCCCTCCAATGTTCAGCCCTTTTTACAGAGAGCGCTTCACAAATAAATGGCACAAAAATGCAAAAGATTTGCTGGCGAAACTGCCACTGCAAAAGTATGTCCATCTACCATTTAAGAGAGCTCCATCCTCTGACCCCACCCATATTATTACAATAAGCTTTCACACCACAAAAAGGACTAGATAGCAGTGAATGCATCTTGGTCAAAGAGTGCAGGCTGCTGCCAGACATACACAGTAAGGTGATCCGTCTTTGTTGTAGCTGGTGCAATATGTGACATCGCTTGTTGTCTTATCGCAGGTGAAAAATGCAACTTTATTGCCATTGAACAACGAAATGCAGTAAAGTACAACAGGAGAAAATTATAAATGAATAAAATAAATTCTGCATTTATTTTAAATGACGTGTTGGTAAATAAAATGGTTGAAAGGGGCACCAAATTGTGAATGTGCAATCAATTAATTTTGGTTATAGAAAAATATATATTTAACTTTAATTAGTATTAAAGTTCCTCGCAGGTACCATCCTTAAAGAAGGGAAACAATAGCCAAAATAATTGATTCAGTCTCATAAGATAAACTAAACTATTAATTAGGAACTCTGATTAATAATTAAATGAATAACTACATCCAAACTTACCATCATTAGCTAGTAGTGGAGTTCAACTGTGAAGAGGCTGGTAGCATTCACTCTTGTGCAACAATAAAGACATTTATATCCACAAGCATTTATTAAAAAGATAATAAAAGCAAAACACACAATATATAATCTAACTAAATGCACTAAGCTAAAGAACACAAGGAATGTGTGTGTGTGTGTGTGGGGGGGGGGTTCATGCCAGAAAGAATGTGTGTCTGTTGCTTTGATCTGCAGCGTGCACGAGCATGGACACGCGTGCTGCAGACAAAGAAAAGCAAATGAAGCGGGAGTTTTAAAGTTTCCTCTCCGCATGTGTGGCTGTATTTAAGGCCAGATACAAGATGTATGTATGTGATCTGTGTAGGATAACGGCTTATCACAGAATTGTAACTGCTTGGCAGTGATACAAATATAAATTAGTTGATGAAGATGCAGAAACAGCTTCCTATGTTTGTGAGGAAAATGTTATAACATTCTTTCTGTTCTGTCAGTTAACAAGTCATTTACTGCAGACCATTTGCTGTTACAGAGTTGGTAGGGTAGAAACAAACAGGAAGCGGGCCACATCTCTGTGATGCTTTCTCCAATCATGATGACACTTGCTCATAGGATAGTCCTCACAGTACCTGTGTGTGGGGTACTGTTGATGTGCCTGGCCCCAGGAAGTGCTGCTTGCAGCTATTATATTTGAATCTGTATTTATCTGGGGAAAGTTACCTTTTACTTTTAGAAATCCAAACTACACAACCACACTAGGACCTGCCCAGTCTTCTACTGGTGACCATTGAACAGTTGAGGGTTCAGTGCTTTACTCTAGAAAGTAACACATTGAAGGATTGGAGAGTGTTAACCTATTGCTTTCTTTCTTCCCCCAGATTTTCCCAGTTGGTTCTGGAATTGAAGCTAATGACTTCTGCTGGTTTCTGACCTCTATGTCACATTTTAGTCCCTGAACTATGCAGACACTCATCCAGCCTGTGTTTTTGTTAGTTCTTTCACTCTGCCATGCAGCATGGGGTTGTCTCACACTCCTTGATATGGGACACCTGCCAACACTTCTGTCTCTCAGCGGATCCACAATGCCTATTTTCACCTCCAAATGAGGTAGAGAGCCCATGCACATATCTCCTACAGTTTCCCCAAGGCTGCTTTCAAATTGTACTTGCACAAGCAGAGTCACTGTGTGTCACCACTCGCTGGCTTTAATCGCCTTTTCTTAACAGGACTGAATGACTTGGGGGGTGAATAAGGGCAAAAGAGCAAGATGCCAGAGAGTCTGCTACATGCCAACTTTGAATGAATAATTTAGTGTCCAATTGTCATCCATGTTCCTAATGAATAAGATAAGATCCCACATGTGGTGACCTGTGTAGTAGTACACTGTCTGATTCATTGGAAGACATAGAGCAGAGGGCAGAGGTCTGTGCGATGGAGCTGTCAGAGGGAAGACACTGAGACTTGAGTTCAATGATAGGGGCTTTTGAACACTCAAAGCACTGAAAGAGTGGGGATTTGCACCATGTTTTTTTAGGATCTCTTATTTTAGTTTATTTTTTCTTATTTTCTTTCTGTCTGTTGAGGTCTATACAGCGCATGGAAGCAGCTGGCCAGTTTTTATAAAAAATAACCTAGTGATAGCATTGCTGGTATTTTGTTTTGTTTCGCCCTTGCCATTCAGTAGAGTTACCCGATGACGCCATTTTCGTCTTTTTTTCCATATTTTTCTGGACATTTTTCTGTTGCCGTTTTTATGGCTGTAGATAGCTAGCTAGTAAGCAGCTACCTAGCTTCCTGTGTAGGAAGATCCCCTTTCCTAACCCTGCCAGCAAAGCTGTGAACGGTCACTTCTTTTTCCAACCAAGGAAAACGTCCGTCAATGACCTCAACAGATCTATCTGAATCATTGAACAAAGAGACATGGCCACTGATTGGCTAAATATTCGCTTTCTTTGTAGGCAAGACTTTCATGCCCCAGATCATTACATATTCAGTATTCAATGATAACCATGATCTTTAGCTGCCATGAGTGGCTAATGAAGGAATAAATGAGAAAATGTTGGCATTGTACATTCTGTTGAACTGTTGAATGTGCTTTTGCAGAATCGTCTCATATTAATGTCAATTTGTTCCATACACAGCCTCTTTGGTATTAAAGCATTCTGCCCAGAGGTGGTAAAGTAGCCAAAAACTGTGCTCCAGTAAAAGTGCTGTTATTTTGTGAGCACATGTACGCAAGTAGAATTAAAGTAATAATCAAAAAAACTACTTGAGTTAGAGTACACAAGTCTCTACTGAAAAAAATAGGTAAAAGGAAAAAGGAAAAATGTAAATGACCATGACTAGTTGCTCTGATGTACTGACCTCAGACCAGCGTTCACAACCGGAGCTCCCTGCGCTGTAGTCTGTTAATATTAGCTGTGCAGTAGAGCGATGAATTTATCCAAATGTAACGGAGTAAAAGTAATGATTTTTCTCTAAAAATCTACTCAAGTAAGAGGAAAAAGTATGCTGCGTTAAAATTACTCCAAGTACAATTTACTCATATGCATGTAACAGAGTACTGTACATGTAATGGAGTAAATGTAACGGTTACTTCCCACCTCTGATTCTACCATAAATATGTCATTTGGTAGATTGTCCACCTATGGTTTGTTTTGTTTCGTTTAATATTTTTATATGGATGGTCAGTCAGTTTGTCTGTCAGTCCAAAACGATGGTCCCCAAAAAAATATTTTGGCAACAACAGACCTGATAAGGGTGGTCCCCCATCCACAGGACCACAGAGGGCTCACTAAATGGTTTGTCAAGTATGAAAATGATTTGAATACATAGATCTAAACCCAACTAAGTACTTATGGGAGACTTTGGTAATGAAATTTTGTATGAATTCTACATGATTCCCAGATAACTCCTCATAGTTTTTTGAGAACCCTGACTGTGAAGGCCGAACCTGCTGCCACACAACTGATTTAAATGCCGGTAACCCTCCTACACTCACCTTAGTTTGCTTTATATTTTACACTTGATAGTTCACGTTCTCCTCATTTAGTTTGACCTTTTGACCTTGTGCACATTACATTCACATTGCACATATCAGCAGACAGATGAATAATGACAGATACCTTTTGTTTCATACACCGTACTCAGCGTTCATTTTCTATTTTTGGCAGTACATTAGTTTCTATTTGTAGAAACATTTAGTTAACTTCAGTCCAGGCACACTTTAGTTTGTCTTTAGTTAAGTTTGCCTTAAGTTGTTTTAATTTCTGCTCCTTGAGTTACCGGTGCTGAGGGTGCTGCTGGCTGCTGCTGCTGCTGCAGGGACATCTTGTCAGGCCTGAGCAAAACATGCGCCCCCTAATGCAGAGCTGTTAAATACAAGTGGCCAATCAGACTGCACCAAGTGCCCGCCACATCATGGGGGGATTGGAATTTCTAGTTTAGAGATTTTGTTTATTTCTTTAGAGTATATTAGTATTTTGGTACTTTTTTGGTTAATTGTTAAACTGACAGACTAATTGTCCTGCTTTGTTTTATTTGTAGTTTAGCTGGTAGTGTTTGTCTTTGTTACCCCTTTGTTTAAAAAATGGTCAGATCAGCCATTAATATATGTTCCCATTTGTGTTCAATTTGTTGGGTCAGTTTAGTCTGTTCAGTTCTATTCAGTTTATGTAACGTTAGCCTAGCCTGAGTTAAGTTCTGTTTAGTTGACGTCTTTTATGGGCTCAGAACTCTGTTGCATATTTTGTAAATTGTTTGTTTCATTTTTGGGTAAATAAAACCCTCTTTTTGAAAATCCAACTGTGACTCCTCATGCCCGCCAGCTCAGTCCTTCACACTGACATTTAAAATAGTGCCATCATACAATCCATCCATGGTTTCATACAAAATCTAATAAGATGGTTGCTATGAGCATATTTACGCTCCCTGGAGGATGAACCTTTTACATTTTGGACACTCTATAAGCACTCCCCTAGCGCCACCTTCAGATCTAATTATAGCATTACTCATCCTTTCAGTCATTTAGAGTATATCTTAATCTTTATCTGTGATAATGTGCCTTGTACCATGTTGCACCAGCTTTACCGTTAGCATTCTCGCTCATAATCTAGTAGGCAGGCTATTTTGCTAATCAGAAATGATGGCTTACATGCAATATAATGAGTCTGTTCATTACAGAACTTTTTTTTTAGTGCCACAACCAATAAGACTCTTAAAATATCTAATTTCTAACCTTAATCATATCTAATTTGTCAGTACTGTATGTTGTTTGTGCCATCAAGCACAAATGGGTAAAGGGTAAATGTCTATATCAACCTAACCAACATATGTTTCTAAATCTGAAACTGATACATTTTCCCCCATAAATTCCTAGTGCTCTGAATCACCTAGAATGTTGTGATACTGTTGTAGTTTTGTGGCAGCCGATGGGAAAGCAAGGACAGACTGACCTGTTGTTCTCTCCAGCAGTAACCTGCAGTTTGGCTGCTGTTCGCATCCTGAGCTTTCTCCCAGGGATAGTGCTGAGGATTACAACCAGGACACAGAAAACTACACTCACAGCACACAGGCAGGAAAGGAGTACTGCATTGTGCTGTACTGTGCCAATGGGCTTAGTCACAGACATATGTAAATGCTAACTCACCCATTCTCACACTCTCAAAAACAGACGTATGTGCAAGACACTTAAAGACTAAACAGTTATACAAGACATACACACACAAACATAGCTTACAGTTTTACACTATACCATGCTTTCACTGAAATGCCTTTTCCTAATGTTTATGTTCCTAATAGTGCTGCTTTTTTCTTCTTATAATGACAACTACATGTTAGTTATTTAGGTCTTCTTCTATTCATTTTTAACAAAGTGGACACATTAAATACAGGGGAGTGAATTTACAAAAGGATTGCACGGCTTTTGCGGCCACTAACCCTAACTGCGCTGCCAAGCAAATAGCGTCTCGGTGCTCCGGTGCTATTTGCAGGTATGTAAATTAGGTAATATGCATACATTTGGTGCAAAATTGGCCCCTTTCTATGCAAATGAGCCTCATTGAAAAACAATACAAATAGCCACATGCAGTTAGAGTGAAATTATTAGCGTCTACAGAGAGTCTGTGGTAACTGAAGCGCATTTATAAAGTCACACCCAGAATTACCAGTGATCATGGCAGCAGTGATTGTAGCCAGGCGAAGCAATAGCGCATCACTGTACATCATATGTGCACAGATGGCACAGAGACAACAATACCTGATAGTCACCATGAGGGAATGAAAACAGCATAAAACCTGCTGCTGTGAGAAACGGAGACGATGGTTACGCGCTGCCACAGTCCAGCAGAGAGCAGAGTAGGAGAGAAAACAGCTTTCCATGCGCAGAGAGGCACAGTTAAAGCACTCCAAATAACAATCACTCCATACAGAATGAGAAACTAATGAAAGAGCAGGGGGAGTTATTAGATAATTAGAAAAGTTATAATTATAATAAGAATAAGTTCTCTTTCTAATCAAACATCTCTTTCTACATGAGTGGAGAGTTTTGTTCTAGCAACTGCATTTGTTAAGCAACATTTTTTGACTCAAATGTTGCTTAACCATGTCATGTGATCTGCTACTTCAGTACACCTTAAGAAGAACAATATTACTGGGACCCCTACAGAAAATTGCAGATGAGCATTTAACAGACGCAAAACAATGGGAAATTGGACTCAGCTGAAAAATGTTTTGGGCGTGTTTGCACTGTAATATCATTAGCGCAATATCTTTTGTGAATAGCACCTTGAGACGGCGCAGATAGCGGTTGTAAATGATGCCCAATTCATGGTGCTATCAACGGCTGCAATTCATTCTTTGTGACGTCGCCTCGGAGAATTTTAATTAAATTAGACTAGCAGACACTGGGCCTGGCTATGATCATAAATGGTAAAGCTTCTATGACCTCATTATAAGTTAAGTCACAATTCATGTACATCAGCTGGCAAAAGCAAGAAGCAAAACAGAAATTAGCATGAATGTGGCAGTAGTTTCAACCCTAAGCTTTATTAAAGGGGACCTATTATGCTCATTTCCAGCTCTATATTTTTTATTCTGGGATTCCACTAGAATAGCTTTGCATGATTCACAGTTCAAAAAAATCCTTATTTATCTTATACTGGCCCTTTATGCAGCCTCTCAGTTCATCCTCTGTGTGTCTATTTACGGCCCCCTCCCTAAAAGCTCACTTTCTTCTGATTGGCCAACTTCCTGCTGAGGGGCTTGTGAGTCTCTTTATACACTCAGTATAAAGTTCTCTTTATACACTCGGTGCTATGAGCCCGCAGCGCCTCATTCTCTTGCCGGTGTGCTCAACCGGCTGATGACAGCTACAGATTTGTTGGGTCTCTGTAAATGTCTAGGTCTAGACCTGCTCTATAGGAAAAGTGCAATGAGATAACTTCTGTTATGAATTGGTGCTATATAAATAAAATTTAATTGAACTGAAGTGAATACAGTAACTTAGCTTGGAAAATAGCGATATGGGACAGTGAATTGGGTGAATTTGCTGTTTATCAGACCACAAATGAGTCAAGAATCAGGTTGGAAAAACACACAACTTTTACAACTTTATTCACTGATTTTGGTATAACTGGATCCTATTTTATGGAGAAAATATTTTCTGGTTTTCCCTCTGATGTCCTCCAGCTGCTCTGCCACAACTTTAGGTGAATTACGGGCTTCCTGATGGACAGATAGCTTTAACGTAACTGCTAACTGCTGTTACAAGCTCCCAGTCCGAGCAGTCAGCTAGCTAACGGGATCGCCAGCTGCACAGCTAACAAAGCTAATGGTAGCTACGGTTAGCAGTAGTTAGTGGTTACTTAGGAACAAGTAAAGCCATCTGTCCATCAAGAAACTTTCCTTAACATCCGAAAAAGCTTTTCTACTGAACAACCTCCAAAAACTTGAAGAGCAGTCCTAAACAGAGTAGTCTCGCATAGCCAGACCTATCTCCACACTTCTTTTTAGCGCTATGAGCAGAGCAGAACTTTTAATATGAACATCTGAAATTGTAACATTATATATATGACAGAAAATAAATAAAAGCATAATAGGTCCCCTTTAAAATATTTATTTTTATTTTTATGATTAACCTTTTAACTGATAGTGGGAAAATGTCCTGTCTGTAACACATTTTCAACACATTTTATGAATTTTTTAAAAATCATTTTATTTAGATTGACCGAGGGGAGGTCTTTCTTCCGTCTGGTGACCTTGGTCTCTGGGGCCTCGTGGACTCCCTCTTTTCAGCTGGAAATTTCCTGGCCTGTCCTTCCTGCTCCTCTCTGCCCTACTTTTTTTTAAGCTATCCCATATCAACTACCCTAACCAAACCCTCCAACCTATATTTCCCATCCCATGGGACCAGTAGCTCACAAGCTAATAAACAAAACTTTAAAAAAAGCTAAGCAGGGTTGACCCAGGTCCAGTGTCAATTTCGTTAACGAAAACTTTGATGAAAAATGATTGGCAACGACCTTTTTTCCATGACTAACTGTGCGTTCAGACCGCCGCTGGCGAGAGCATCACACATCAGGGATGGTGTGGCAGTCCAGGCAACTTCATGGTAATGAGCTATGACGCGGTTCGGCGGCAACCAATCGAAATATAGCAGTCCTCCGCTCAAGTGAATTCAAGAGAACACAATCGTGTAAACTTTGGTTTAAATGTGATATGGTTCACCTAGATGTACAAAATTTGGGAGGCGGATGTATCATCCCGAGACCTACAAAAAAGCCTCTTGGCGCCATACCGTAGACCCAACAGGAAGTCAGCCATTTGCAATTTACTGTGCACTTTTAGGTCATTTTCGTTATTTACAGGATCCAGAATTTAACTGAGATTTAATCGGATTGACTTAAAATTAAGACCTTGGCGATGAAAAGTTATCAAAAGCTTGAGTTTTCGTTGAACAGAATATCTGTGGCGTGGCGTTGAATTTTGATGTTTTGCCAAGTTCAAGTTCTTATAACTTGACTGTACATGGTCAAATCTGCCCCAGACTTCACATGTTTGATAAGAGTCCCAGCCTGAAGACATCTACATGTCAATATTCAGACTTACTCATAGCGCCACCTACTGACAACAGGAAGTTACAAGCCCTATACTACCAGGTTAACCAGATCCACCACAAATTTGTTCAGCGAAGTCTTAAGACCTTTATGGTTCTTCATGGTGAAGATTGTGAGTTTCTATCAAATGCAGTTGCTGTGGCGACACATTATTTGCCATGAAACAGGAAGTTGTTGTAACTTGAGTGTACATTGTCCAATATGCCCCAAATTTCACATGTTTGATAAGAGTCCCGACCTAAGGACATCTTCATACCAATTACAAGTTATAGTCATTGCGCCACCTACTGGCAACGGAAAGTAAGCCTTGTGCAACAATGATCATTTGATTTACATAACATTTTCAGCGTGTGGTCCACACTTCATGTACTGAACATAACGTGTAATTAGTGGGTGTTCTCGAGCGCCACGTAGCAGATACAGGAAGTGACATTTACCTCCTCCGTACAGCATCCAAAACACGTGAAAATATAGAGCCGCATTGACCAAACCTCCAGCAACGACGCTGCGACTGCGGCACGCCCCAACAAGTGTCAGGTGCGAGGTCCCGTTCATCACTTGCAGCTTTAATTTATTTATATATTTGGACAAGCAACTTGTAATTATGCTTGACCGTCGAGCCACGAGTTTTTTATTGATTTTTAGGAATCAACAATCAATAATCTTCTCTCACTAACATAAATATATAAGTTTTATTAGTTTCAAGTAGTAGTCAGTTTCACCTAGTCTGATAGTATAGCTCAGGTAGTTCCAGCTGGGAGACAGCGGCAAGTTCGCTATGTTACACAAGCTCTTAGCTTTTTTAGTCTAATAAATAAACAAAATAAACTCAAAAAATACCAAAAAAGGAAATATTCTTACATTTTTCCTTATCAAACAAAAAAATACAACCATACACCTTCTGAATTCACGTTTCTCTCTTTCACCGAACAAAGACCAGCGTAACTGCCTTGTTGATTCATCCTAAAACACACTTTATTCAAACTCAGACAGGTTGCTATGACAACACATGAAGCACGGCAGACACCATAAAAGCAACAGAGGTTCTCCCAGTCAGGAACTGTATCTTTGAACCAGATGAGCTTTTAATAACCTGAACTGAAAATACTACAGAGCAACTTTACCACATTCAACCTAACAAGAAACCAAAAAAGATTTTATTTTGTACTGATGCTTTTGTGTCTGAATGCTCTCTCAGTATTCAGAAAAAAATCTTTTTTTTTTTCACCTGAGAAATGAAACCAGTTATGCTTTACGCATGCACCAAATTGATTCAACAGCTCCATGAAAGACTGAACAAGGTCTGTATAGATATATATATATATATATATATATATATATATATATATATATGGTACTTCACACTAATTTTATCTTATACTTATACCCACCCTTTATTTTCTGACCTGTATTATAGTGTATTGTATTATATTTTTTGCTAGTACTTTCTCCTGTGTGCCGTAAAGGCGAGCTGCTGTAACAAAGAGTTTCCCTTCAGGGATCAGTAAAATATTTCTGATTCTGATTCTGATATAGGTAACAAACATATATCAAGTATCACCATTTCATCTGTAAAAACTTAATTGCTGCTAAGCGGCACAAAATGCCAACAATGTAGTCACTGCACCCATCACTAAACCACCAGCAGAGGTGGTTTTATGCCATGCAGCATGTAGTTTCTCTTCGTCACTTGGAAGAACGCTTTTTGCAATTATTATGGTGAAACATCCAGTCAAATGAGAAGCTTTGTCCTATAATAGTGCTTGTATTGGTCAATACTTGACAAGTCACTGTTCTCCCAACTCCAACTCAACTGATTAATGTAGATTAGAATCAGAATCAGAATCAGAAATACTTTATTAATCCCCGAGGGGAAACTCTTTTGTTAACTCTTTTGTTACATTACACATCAAAAGAAATGCTGAGGGAAGAGCAGCATTTCATAGTTGCACATGTTACTGTCAGTGACACAACAATTCAGAAGTGAGCATTGGACCAAGGAATTAAAAATAATAACATAAAAATGAAAAGCAACAGGGAAGCTATTAACAGTTATTGATGACATTTCCAGGAGCTGATAAAAAGTGCCACCAAAACAATTAACACCTATTCAGATACAAATTCACAATTTTGAGTTTCCTGTGGCTTTATCCATGAGTCGACAGATAAAACGCCACCTTATTCCTAAACTTTAACCCCAAACATGTGGAGCCCCAAAGTGTCCCTGTTAAATAAAAAGACAGACTCCATACAATTCAATTCAATTCAATTTTATTTATATAGAGACAATTCATAAGTTATCTCATTGCACTTGCCCTACAGAGCAGGTCTAGAATGTCTAGAACAGACAAAGAATGGACCATAAATGTAATATTTGTATTGTTGAAAAAAGACACATATTTCAAATACCAACAAATGGCAGCTAAATATGGAATGCATACACAAACTTACCCAGACCCAGCCATGTGTTTAAGTATTGTACTGAACAGAGGTTTCTGGGGAAGCTTGTGTATGAATTGATTAATTAGACTGCCAGTTTCAATCCATGTCCAGCTTTTTCAATTAGTAATTGTAACCCTCACAGGGAAAAGGCCTGCTTGCTTGTTAAATTAGATCTTTTCCATATACTTTACTGTTGAACAACGCTCCCTGATTCAAATCATTGAATACATGCTTAAATTTGCCAATTAATACTATTTATACTTATAGCGAATCTGGCAAGCTCAGTTGACCGTAACATACATCCAACATTCAGTCAGCAAAATGTGGAACTAGAGCCTGACTGAAACTGAAAAAGGGTGAGCAGATGCAGCTCAGGATATTGTATTGCACTTCCAGCAGCACTTCCTCTCTTGCCCCTAAAAGTTATGAGGAGAGAGCTGGGAAGCCTTTGAAGTGATGCTGGTGGAGGAGCTCAGCTGACTTCCCCTAAAGAGTAACACAGGATGAATGTACAGTATAGCAGGTGACACAGAGAGCAGCATTCATCACAGAAGGATGTTTGATTTGAATGAAGCAAATAATATGCATGTTTGTGTGCACTGGCAGACCAATATGAGCTACGGAAGGCCAATTGAGATAGTTTTGTATTTTCTTCAAATTAGATCATGCTCATGCTCAAATATTGCAAGAAGGCATTAGTTTTCATCCAACCAACCCGGATAAATAAAGGTAAAAGCCATTAAGTAAGCTGTAAAATCTATTTGATTGGTAGTTCCTCCTCCGGCAGACACGAGTGAAGGATGGAACCTTCCTACATGAAACTGCTTGAATGTACTACACTGTGAGCTGAGCTTGTATTTCAGTTTTACAACTGAAAAACATCTCTCTAAAATTTAACCAGTTTCTGAATCAATTTGATCTGCAAAGTAACCCAATCATGGTTTATGTTACATCTACAATGCCTGCTTTCAATAGTGGTTCACAAAAATACATTTTTAAGATGTACTTGGGTGTAATTTACTGTAGCCTAAATCCCCTAAAGCATAACTAACTTTATTAGAAACTGGGGCTTATTTTTATAGTCTTGGCTATCATTTCTATTACTTAAGAACATTGTACTTACCAAAGTTCAAGTTTATGTTTATTTGTATTGCCCATTTTCATACAAACACAATTCAAAGTGCTTTATGGGGGGAAAAAGCAAGGCATACAGTAACCGAACAGAAAAAAAGCACTAAAAACAGCAGAGATTTAAAAAAAAAAATACTACATAGGAACAATAGAAATTATACAGAATTAAATTACTTTATGATGATGCTAAACTAAATTAAATGGTCTTGAGGTTGACTTAAATGACCACAGTGTGGGTGGAAGTCTCGGATCATACGGCAAACTGTTCTATACTATTGGTGTATGAACACTGAAAGCAATCTCACCAGATTGGTGAGATTTACAGTGAGCTCTCTGGATTTGAAGAAGTTGGGTGCCTTGTGATCTGAAAGGTCTGCTGGGATTGTAAATTGAGAGCATATTTGATATTTACTGTGGAGCCAGGCCATTGAGAGCTTTATATAAAATTCAAAAAAATTTGAAAGTAAGAAATAGCCAGTGGAGGTTTCTGAGGACAGGAGTGATGCACTGCCTCAAAACTGAAGCAATTGCATTCTAAGTTATCTGCAGTAAATGAATTGGCTGAGAGTTTTAGCCAACCCTGTCTCCAGGAAATTACGTTTATCATGACAAATAATTTTTAGAGTGAAAGAAGAAATATATTTATGGTGGTCGGGGTGGATGGTGAGAGCACAAAGCGCAGAGTTCCATCCCGAGTCCCATCTTTGGTTAGGTTAAGGCAACAAAAACATTTTGGTTAAGGTTAGTGAAAGATTGTGGTTTTGGTTAAATGTTAATACACACGTGTCTCGTGCTTCCAGTCACTGCTGACGTTTTCTGTATTACGGCATTACGTTTCCTACAAAACCTATTTACTGTTGCAAATTAGTTGTATATAAACTTAATTTTGGGGAGACAGGGTTGAGTCCTATAAAGAAGGAAGTGCAATAATCCAGCCTGCTCATAGCAAAAGCAAAACCTCTGATAGCAGAGAGATATTTCTCAGATGGTAAAAGACAACCCTAGTGGTGGTATTACTGGGACTGTGAAAGGTCAAATCAGCATCAAAACTGACTCCTAAGTTTATAATTTGGAGTCACTTTGGATGCTGAAACATGGCGACATGGAGTTGACAACCAAGCAAATGACTATTACAACTCTATCTCTCCAGCGAATTACTATTACAGTAATCCTTTCCCAAGGTCACTTTCACACTCAGTTGGGTAATAATTTTACAGTTTGCCTTCATTTTCTTACCCAAACAAGTTCATCATCTGGCTGTTCGACGATGCCCTGTTCCCAGATCTCAACAATTAACTTGGCAAATGTACAAAAACAAGAGCATGGTTCTGATAAACCTAAAGAATCTTTTAATGACCATGCAGTGCATTTGCACTACAAACAGCAGACATCATACAAGACACAGTATGAAGACATAAATTAAAGAAGAGAAGACCGGCGCAGGCAAGCAGTGTGTTTAACTGTTCAGTGTCCCTACAGTCTCATGTGGTATATTGTTGTGTTGACCAGCTCAGATGAGTGTGAGGTCCCTATCCCCACTGCTGTTTACAGTCATCTTTAATTCAAAGGAAACATCCTTTATTTATTTGCTCCCTCCTCCCTAAAGTGTCTTCATATTTTTCTGCAAATTTTCCCCAACTGACCTTCATCCCATCTTCTCCCTCTCTCACTCTCTCTAACACACACGCAAGGATGCACATACTCTTTTCTCTGCCCTTTCCCTCCTCCCAACATTTTCCCTCCTCTTTAAGTAGAGATTGCTGTCTGAAAGCGATGAGGCCTGACCAAGAGGTCTTGGGAAATCAAAGCAACTACCCTCCCACAGTACCGGTGTGAGCCCGCATGAAAACACACGTGCAAACACACACAACTCAAAACTATAGCAGACAATAAGGAGTTACGGTGAGCCTGGGGGGGGCGTTTGAGATGCACAGATTTCCCCTCAGAGTTACAAAGGACAGATCAGAAGACTCACAGTTCAAGAGTGGAAACCTGACAAAAGCCTGGCAAAAGAGGGACAAAACACACACAAGAAAAACCCCATATGCAAACTTTCAAAGAATGAAGATAACAGCAGGAGATAGCATGCACACACACACACACACACACACACACAGCTGGTAGAAGTGCAGATAAAATACCCACCCACACCAGTGATCCTGTTGGTTGTGATGTTGCAGCACTTCCAAGAAATGCCTGAAGTGTTTCTTTATTCTCCAGTCAGCAGAGTGTGAGACACTTCCTCCGAGAGAGCAACTTTCTCTTTACATGTCTCTGAATGCAACACTCAGTCATTCACTGTGTGTGCAATCACTGAGCCACTGGACAAAACTACACCAAGTATGCAAAAGAATGGACACGTGGAAATTCATCTTTGGCTTCACAGACAAACGTCCTCTGCCGTGGGTTAGAATGCATCAGATAAAGACAATTAATATGTGGATCTGTAATAACAAGCAGTTGGGATGAAAGTGCTAAAATAATAATGATTTCATTAAATGACTACATAAAGGAGAGGAACGCACATACATAACATCATGTAAAAAATCAAGGCTTCTTATCAACCTAAAAACACATTGTTGGGTTACAGTGGTTGACCTCTCACAAACTGAAATTCATCCAATTTGCCCAAATAAATTCTGTTATCCACATTGATATTAAAATCCCATTGCCTCAACATCGACTGCTGACCATTTGTCCGAAGCCTAGCACTCTCAGTTGTTGAGATTGATTTCCTAACTCGAAGTAGCCACTGGTTACCGTTCCCTTTTGTACAGTGTGAAAATCAACATGAGACTTAAAGGATGAGGCTGGTGTCACTCTAGGTTTTTGTCATTATGAACAGATCCCATGAACAGACAACAACCAACAATGAATTACTCTGTCCCTCACTGTATGACACATAAACAATAAACCACATGTACTAACAGCATTGGTAACGATACAGACCAATAAACACATAGTTCACATGGCACTACAGTGTCTCTGTCAATAAAAGCGGTCAAGAGTTTACCACAAAATCTCCATTATCTGCTGCTGTTTATTTTGAGGCTGATAGAGTTTCAACATCATACCTGCCGCCTCAAATGCCACCTTCATTCCGTTGTTCCATAACACATTCCGCAACTTTCCCCACCCACAAGAAGCACATCGGCATGGCCAAATGGAGCGCTGCCGCAGAAAATGCAGCAGGAAGGCTACGTCGCCTGCTACTGATTGGTTGTGGCAAAATAAAACAAAATTCCCCTCTCTTCCAAACAGAAATCTGAATGAAGGTCAGACTGTGTGGTTACCAGGCTGGGACTATGGGGGACTGAGTCCCAATAAACTGCAGTAACCATGTTTATTGTATTTAAAGAAGATGTCACCCAAGTACATTTGTTTGGTTTCAATATTTTTTTGACAATAGTGGAGGTGTGGCACAGAGAAAGACTAAATATACAGACTTGCTGCTAGCATAGCTGAAAATAGGACTGGTAATTTTGGACAAACTGATGTATTCATCTTGCTTGCTGTGCAATTTATACTATAAACTAAATTTTGATTACACATTAGACATTCATTCAAAACCTGTTTACAGTTCTGCACTGATTGCGCCAAAAATGTATCAATATACTTTTGCACAGTAAGGACTATACGCTTGTGAATATTTCGAGTTGTCACTAAATGTGGAAATAAGACAGGTTTGGAGTTAAGGGTACTTCAGCAACTCTGGCTGACCTAAAACCTAGAACGTTTCAGTTTTGAGATGGTCTCCGTAACCTCCGCTACACTATAACACTGCCACTCCATACACTGTGTATCTCCATACACACCATGCTGCTGACTCTATTAAGGTTGAGAAAGAGCCCGACTGTTGTAAAAACAGGCAAACACACACACACACTCACTGCTGAGACACTTAGAGGCGACGCAACAGGCTCTCATAATATGGATGACACTTCAACCTGAATACAAGCTAATGAAAGAACCTCCCTGGCACTGAGGACATTATTGACTTATAATCCCAGCTCCTAGGAGAGGGAGGCTGTCATTCTCCATCCACAAGCCAATCTAAATGACTTGAAATTTTAATATGACATTTTAGGGAATTGGATTTATGGCGTATCAGCAGAAATTCAGCCGATTGACAGAAAAGAGTTGTGTGGTGCAGAAAGGGGCCGGTGCTGGTATTTGTCCCTGCGGCGCTGCATTCTGCCATCGATTTTCCTGGAGGATTATTATTCCAGTGTCTTCAGCAACTCGAGGCAGGATATGCGCTGGAGTCTACCTTCCCCTCAGCAAGATCATTCTAATTCATAACCCCTTCCAAATGAGTTATTGACTTGGAGAGGCTTCTCTGCCATTCTCAATCAGAGGCTTTTACTTAAAATATATACAGCTCAGGTTTCCAAACACCTGTCTCCCAGACAGCGGGAGGAAAGATAGAGACATCTGGAAGACTCAGATAGAAATAGAGGGCTGCCTGCTGCCTGCTCATGCCAGGAATTAACGTCACTTGACTTTGTCTTCCTCGTCGCTCTTTTACCAGACAATGCATAGCTCCACGAACCAGACGGAATTGCGACCCCACGTGTGTCTACATTGAAATGACATCTTAATTCTTGAAAACCTTCAGAAAATAGCGTAAAATTCACCAATCTGCAGAATAATGCATCCACACTGTAACTTTATTTCTGGAGATCGATGAATCAAATGGTTTTACCAGCACATATTTTGGTCTGTTTTGGCTCGACAGTGTGAATTTTATACATTTACAGTAATAATGACCTACGCTGAAGTAATGTAAGTAATGACACTTCAAGTCAAAGTTTGATAGGAATCCAATGGTTTTATCGGCACATTTTATTCAATCGATTTTGACAGAGTGAATTTGACAGCCCCCATTCATTTTTCCGTTTTTAAAAACCTCATTTTAGTATAACTGAAAATCCTATGCTTAAAAACATCTCGACAAAGAACACCAATAAGTTCGCCCTAAGAAATACTGAGAGAGTAATCAAGGAAACCTTGTAAATTTCAGACCAATTGTATCAAGGAAATGCTATTCCTGCTGAGTCTAATAAAACACTGATGACTCTAAACGTTCAAAAACTATACACTTCAGATCATTTATCATCAATGATGAACCTGACAAAGAAGATTATTATTATTGATTATAAAAACTGTGTCTGATAGATAAGTCTAAACTGTGTTGACGGATGGTTGGTTTAAATATCATAACACAAATGTCCATTATGAAATTAAGTCTGTGTATCGTGTAAGTATACTGTACAGGCCCGGCAGAAAATTTAACAGAGTGCTGTGACTCATTCCCAAGAGTTTCATTGCGTTTCTCTGTTTCATTGCGTCGTCTGCTTGCAGAGCATTGTCGCCATGACTACCCTACAGCAGAGCGACAGACAGAGACAGACTACATCTGGTCTGCTCACACGTGCCACCTGGTGGTTGTTGGTGCGCACTGCAGCTACCCCTGAATAAATTATTTCACTGCCGCCACGGCATTACCGCGATAATCACGTCAATTGAAACGAGGGACATCTATAGCAGAGATCACAAAAAAGCCTTACTCAATTCACGCGGAATATGAGAAAGATCTTTTTAATGCCGTTAGAGACTCGTAAAGCTCTGCTCTTGTGTAAATTAAGAACAGGCATAAGAATCAGGATCTGACTTTTGTAGCGTTGACCCTGGATTGGGTAAAAAAGAAAATGTGAAAATGTCATTTGTTTCAGCCATTGGCCCCATGTGCACAGAGTCATCATGGCACCAGGATGCAGCTCTGCAGGACAAACCACAAGGATACAGCAGTCAGAGCAGAGGACAGTGTGTCATGAGAAGTCCTGGTTCGTATTACCGTCACAGTGATACAGGGAATGGATCTGGTCACTTATGTCCTCAGTGTGTTCCATTATAGCAGGAACAGAGCATCTCCGTCACTGTTGGTCCGCACAGTAACCTTGCACAACCTTACCACTGTCACCGCCAGCTCAGGCCGAGTCAGCATCTAAGATTCAGCTAATTACATCCACTTACGTGCCGTATTTGGCAAAACCAGCAGCAGGCAGAGCCTTTCTGTTCAAGCCGAAGGAAGGATGCAGAGACGCGGCTTTTAGAATAATCATTTCACGTGGCACATTAACTGTGTTCACGCAAAGCAGTATCATGAGCCTGAGAGGAACATGGCATGTGTCCTCTGGGAGAGACAGAGCATCTAAAGCCAGCCATATCAGAAACACACACAGTGCACAGGGGCTTAATGCCACATCACCGCTCACCAGCTCCTGCGCTCTGGGTTCCCCAAAAATGTCAAATGGTATATATATATATTTTATCCATGTAACTGATTTTGCCAGCCTGAGATAGTTTAAAATTTCTATAAACTAGCTATGAGTGAAATATGAACATTTTAAGCAGCTTAGCACTGATTTAAATATATTTACCAGCAGTGTATTGGCTGTGGGCCAAGACACAGCGTAATGTTCACAAAGCCAACACAGCTAAACTCAATTTAAGAAAGCTGATAATTCAGACTGGCAGCGCTAAGCCAAATAAAGTCATTTAAGTCATATTTCATTTGCTCATGCTTTGTAAAAACAGCAAGGAGGATAACACAGATATGAGTAGACATGGAGAGAATATGGTAGAGAGGAAATTAGGCAACAAGAACAACGACCAGACAAGTGTAGTGAGTCATTTCTATTCTACAGTATGTGTCCTTTTTACAGAGGACATTACAGGCAATGGCTGTGTGTGCATGCACACAATAATATGACTACTGACATACTTTGACCTTCCATTATAGTAAAACTGGATATGGTTATGGTTATATGGTATTCACATAAAAATGACAAAACTGACAGAGCTACATGCATTGTCATGAAGCATAGCGTGATCCCTGTTGTAGGCAGACATAAACAAGCCTGCTTTGAGTTGCAGTTAGTGAGGTGAGTTCCTATTCTTCTTTCTTGTCTGTTAAGCCATGGTGGCTATGCTGCTTTTGCTAACTAGCCATAGTTATCTAAACAAACAGCAAGCACAACACACATCACTTCCTAATGCCAGACAATGCTTCCCAAGAACTATCTGTTTATAACAATGTAAAACTAGAGGTTTACAACAAGGTTGACAATTATCAGTGACAAGAAAGCAGCAAGTACGACCTTTAGTTTACCTATCACATATGGTTGGCAATGAATACCCTCAAGCTTATAAAACATGGGCACTGCACTCTACATCTGCTTAAATAAGGCCAGTAAAGCCGCACTCCTTAGTAGGAAATCATCAGAAACTGGAAGAACAAGTGAGGGGGAAGTGCCGCCATGGTAGAATGTGTGCTCTGCTGCCAAGGGCATAAAAAGAGTCACTGACACATCATATGCTTGAGTTACCCTCAATGAAGGATGATACAATGAGTGTTGCCATTCTGTGAAACCGCTGAACTTCTATCCGTCTCAGCAAACATGCCTACTGGCTGAAAACAGGTTTCCAAGGACTGCATAATAAGGAAAATACACTCGCTCTGTCTTTCTTTCAAAGGCATTTATGTCATTTCTACCTACCATGTGTTCCACATCAATCGGACACTTTGTTCCAAAGCAAGGTCCATTGCTACTGGTCAGATTTCCATGAAGTTGGATATTCATGGTCCCCAGATCCTTCTCAGTGCTTTTTGTGACCCTCCTCCGGTGTCCCCATTAGGCCAGAATATTCACTTCAAGGAGAAACTGGTTTATTACGACTTGGATTTTATTTTCATAGCTCAGTTATGATAACATTGTACTCACCAAAGTAATTGCTAAGATTTGGGAGCATGGCGACATCACTTAAATTAGGTTCAATGGGTTAAGAAACACGAGACAGGTTGGAAACAAGCCCCCAGGTTAGTCAGACTTATATGGAAGAGAAAATGAAGGCAAAGACTGCCCAAGCCTTTGTAAAATGTTTGTTTATTCAGATGAATCCTTGATGCCATTGCGGCTTGGGCTGGGCTTACAGCAGGTTTATCACCCTGCCATCACTGCAGCATAACGTCCAAAGATGTTAGCTAAATGCTTTGGCAACAAATAAAGGTTGTACTGATGTCCTCATCTCAATGTCATAAAGCAGCCTTTGCCTTTGCCCAACACTGTCCGCTGTTAGTTGAGTTACTGATAAATGCATAAACATGTTTTACAATAAATTGTTATACACCATTTTTGAGTGAAAGACCTGTCTTGCAGAGCACTTACTGGTGGAAGAAGTGCTGATGGAAGAGTGTATAAACTACAGTTACACTGCTGAGAGGCATAATGAACACAAAGGCACTTGAAGGAGAACAGCAGTGAATTTCATTTTAAATTATACAATGGAACTGTGCTCAGCATTATTGGTTTTGTATAGGTGTACATTCTCACATATGCTGGAAAGTGAGAGCAGATTTTTACCAATCTCCATATCTGTCATGTTACAATGAGAAGAGACAAAAATGACAAGCGTTCTCATGGATGTTCATGTCCAAGTACAGTTTGGGCTTTGAAGTTGATAAAAACTAAAATAGGAAAAACCTAATTCGATTGTAAAAGCTGAAATGTCTCCATTAATCAGCAACAGCCCAAGGCTTTATTTCTTGACGATATTATAGATTGGAGAATTTGTGTGTGTGTATGGGGGGGGGGGGGTTTGTTTGTCTTTTTAAATGGACTTGGATTACAATAATGGCATTTGCAAAAGAAAGCTATCAACTCAAGCATCAAATACCTATTCCCCATTCAAAGCAGTCAAAGTGCAGGAAATTCATTTCCTCTTTTAAAGGTATCTTCATTTTTAAAAATATCCTCCTTAACACAGTTCCATCAAATCAGATTAGATTTCTCTGATTGAGGTCAAATTTAGTTCAACCAGCATGCTTCTAATTGAAATGATGCTTCGTTGCTAGCTCCGGATAACCTTGACTTATAACACTTCTTCTAATTCAGTTTGCTAATTCAAGTAGGGAAGATGTAGAGCCGGTAAACAAATTACCGGAAAATCAGCCATTTGAGCATGAGGATCTGACTCTGTCTGCTGCAATGAGTGCACACTGAACAGAGCATCACGTTCGGGCAAAGCACTGGAGTAGTTTGAATATGATTAGAGGTTGTAAGGGAGGGTTAAAAAAAGACAATGAGGGGCTCTTTTTTAAATGTGACAGCTCGCAGTCTTACTGTACAAATCAATCATGCTGCTGATGATGTGATGATGAGTTATAGGACGATTTTAGCTTTAGGGGAAAGAGGGGTGGGGATGTAATTAGCCTAGCTTAGCATGAAGACTGGAAGCAAGGAGAAACAGCTAGCTGTTTAAAAAGTACACCAACCAGCACCTCTAAACATTTGCTGCCTGGACAGAGACCAAAACCAAAACCTGTACTCATTGACCATATCTGGCAACGCGAGCAAGACCAGAGTAGAAGTCTTAACGGGCCCACATGGTTGTTAGTAGTAGTAGCTGTTCATTTATGCATGTTGGGTTCAGGTACGTTTCTGATTGGGTCCAAAACTTTGGACTTGTGAAGACCTCTAAAGCTGGGCAGAAAATGTACTTTTTTATTAATCCTTAACGTTGCGTCATTTATTCACAGCACAGTCTCAGTCAATACTACAGTTAGATACAACATTTAAAATACTACTGCATTACGGAATTATTAAAACAGCCTCACTAGAGTTTATAACAGATCTTTTGAAGTCAGCCATGTGCAATATCTGACCATGGAAGTGCTCAAACTGCAGACAACCAACCAAACCTTTTGATATGCCAGAAATCCATTCAGTCAGATTATTGATTGATCAGGCAATTGATCAGGTGTCACAGCCATATGTCACATTGATCTTCTCATCTCACTTTCCAAAAGAAAGCAAATAAACAAGTCCCCAAATGTTAAACCAACTCTCAACTTATACTTGCAATTGCGTCTTCTTCCTTGTGCATTGTGTGTTTTTTCAGTGCAATGTCTCTGCTGGGTTTCTATTTTATCAGGATCCCTGCTGAATCTTTAAAACGCTGTTTGGATTCATATTATAATCATGCTCAACCGCAGAGCCTTTTCTGCCAAATACTATATATAAATGATCCAATCTACTTTGATGCAAGCATTTCTGACAGGACTGCAATTCATAATCCATAACCTTTCTCAACCTAGACCTTATTTTCTTCTTTTTTTCCTCCATCATGACTATTGATTGTGTTCAAGATTTCATCTCTTACTTCACTAGCGAGCGTGATGTAGCTTCAGCTGACTGAAAATGCTGCTCTTCAATACACACCCACAGAGGAAACACAGTCTCCAACAACAGAATCCAAAAAACTATTTCAGCACACCACACACACATTGCAGTGAACATGAATGTTTACATGTCGTTTCCATTTATCCACTCCCTGAAAAGGGATTAGATAACTACTGTGGGCTAGTCAGCTGTTCATTGTTCAAGTGATGCTACATTCATGTCATGTTGGAATTTCTGTAAACAAGGTGTGCGGACTGGGAAAATCTGTTCATGTCATCATCCTCGTGGAAATACAAGGAGGATATGCTGCAGCGTTTTGCATGCAGCGTTATCTCCCATGTGGCGTCACAAATTTAGGAAGTGTGACAACACAGGCAGTAAACATAATGGGCAATCCAGCAAGTGTGGCAGTCCAAATGTAAAACATGCAAATTATTAGTGTCACTTTTACTGTCACATTCTTTTGTTGGAGTCCTCCCTGTGTGTGCACAGTGTAATGTACAGCGGCACTTCTGACAAACCAAAGCTAGAAAGAGAAGGAAATGATGCAATTTAAACGAGATTGCTAAAAAGGAAATAACTAGTATTATAAGTCAATTCAATTTTGAATTTGTGTAAAATAGGGTAGAGTTCATTCAATTTCTCTGAGCAATTGTAGACTCTATAGACAGATATTTGGTTACAGAGAGTCTTTACAACGTTGTAAAGGTACTACTAAATAAACAATCTGAAATGATCATGATATTTTAACTCCATAGGGTTAAATGGTAAGGTAGTGGCAAAGTTGGCAGGTTTGTGTATTTTCTGTAAAAAAGTGGGCTAACTTGATGGAGAGTTAAAGAGCAGGGGGATACCTGACCTGATGATCTGGCATCACATAATTAAAATATGTCCTCTCTGGACATAACTGTCAGTCAATTGATAATACATTTAAATTTCAAGGTTTTACTTTGTTTCAAGCCATTTTCAAACAGTTTTCAAAGAATGATGAGATTTCATATCGCAAGAAAATTAACAATCTTGCAGGGTGGTGCACGGAGAACAACCTACTGCTCAGCGTCAGCAAAACCAAGGAGCTGATGGTTGATTTTAGGAAAAAGTCTGTCTACATCAGGTTTTTTACAAATGTGCAGTTGGGTCTGTGGTGAATAGACCGCTCAGACTGACAAAAAAAAAAAGCTATTCTTCACTGCTCATCCAACTCCACCCTCAGGATCAGTATGAGATATCTGGGCAGACTGCTACTTTTTCAGTTACGATTGCAATGCTGTCTACACATGTCAACTACAGTATGGTATAGGCTGGGGACAGATCATGGTTATGGTTAACAGTTTGTGACAGGACACAAACTCCAGGCTCAGGCATGAGCTCCTTGGACAGGACATCTGTACAACAATAGCTGTCTTAGAACAATATTATGGATTTTACTCTGTACAAGGCTGATGTTTTTCTATATTTTCCTTACTTTGCCATGGAAAGACCAGCACCAACAATGTGTTAGTCCCTCTCTTAATCCTTTCTGACTTCCCGACTCTGTCTGTAGCTCTGAGCCCCAAAACATTTGGTTCCTACTGAAGACTTAAATCTTTAAATACAGGTTTATAGTTTCATACAGTAATTTCCTTAAACAGCTGGCCACTGTAGTTTTTAGTAAACATTACTCAAACAGGCTAGTGCATTTGTTAGGGACTATTTCCAGTTGAGGATTAATACACATTTAGTGCTTTTGTCACCTTTTGGTATTTACAACTGTGAAAAAGCTGTATGGTTATTATAATCAATAACATCTCCAAGCTGTCTCTTCAGCGTACTCCACCTACAGCTACACTGATAAACTGCAAAACAAATAGGGAAATTAGCTTGTTCATTGAAGGATGCTGTGATTATCACCTCCCATTTCATACCTAATGCTCTCTGTTGAGCGTTGATCCTCTTAGCCAGACATTGTTTCCAATCAGCTTGCGTTTCTCTGCAAATCTCCTTATTTATAAGTCATCGGTGAGGTGGAGGCCAGAGCCTGGAGGATAATGTAAACTTTTCTGTTCAGTCGTTGATAGGCAGCCTTCTCAGAGAGCGAGTTCATTTCTAAAGAGGGAGTTTTTCTAGCCTCGACCTGCAAAATTTAGCTTGTCTGCCTCATTAGACGGTGACCTTCATACTAATGCCGACCACGGCAGCCAGCGCCAATTCACCTGATTCAATCTCTGCTCTGCAGAGATCACAGAGACATAAAGTACCAGTATAAATTGACACATTTATAGATACATAAATACATGCTTGAGATTGCTTCTTTTGGATGTGAGGAACCTTGTGGCTCTGATGAAAAGATGTATATTTAATCCACGACTTTCCATATTGTCGTTAGTTGGACCACTTCCTTTGCCTAAACTTTTTTGTTAATGCTACTTTTCTAAAGGGGTGAACCGTCTGCTTTCCACCACCAGCTCATGCAGTGAATGTGTGAAATACATTCTGCTGTATTCCTATGAAGTGACCCTGAATATGGCTTCTCCTTCACACAAGTAATCCAATTTCCTGACCTCACCTGTCTGCACTACAACTCCTCAAAAACTCCAGGACATTTCAGCAGACCCAGAAGGCTGGAGTCATAGTTACGGAGCTGGCAGGTCAAATGTTGTTGTGATCCAGTCTATTGCTGCTTACAGCTGATCTGTATCAAGCTTTATCTTCAATGGGCCACAGGGAAATTCAATTATGTGGTTTCTATCATCAGTGGTTGTCAGCATGTGAGCCTCTGTCTTCAACAGACACAACTGCTAAACTCTTACCCTGCTTCAATCTCTGTTCCAAAGCTCTTTTAAGAACTAACTCTGGGAATCTTTAAAAAAAACATTTTTATCACAGAAGCTGGTCAGACTGATTAAAAACAACAGCTGTGGCATGCTTACTCTGAGCTGTTTTTTTGTGCTTGAATTTCAAAATGGAAATCTAATTTAGTTTTCCATCACAATTGCACTACAATTCTTCAAATGAATGAATGAGTTGAACCATGTGCAAGCTCCCATTTTGAAGAATAGCTACTACAAATGAATGGGCAAAAAACATCTGGAAATGTAATGTTTGGATTATTGCATTAATAGCAAGCTCTTTTCATGTCATTTCTCAGAGTCAAAGCTGTTCCAGAAGCAGAGGAAATCCCATTTGGGAAGTCAAAATTCAATTGGTGGAGTTAAAGTAGCACAGTAGCACAAGTCAAGACGTACTGTAGCTAATATTGTGAGGCCTTTTCTCCTATTTAAAGATAAACTCCTTGATCCCATTATAGCGCTCAATAAATAAATAATACATTTCCTTCCAGCTCACTCTTGCTAAGATGAAATTTGGGGATTTAAAGGCATTATTGAGTACTAAAACGAAATCAGGGAGCATTCATTTAAACAGTGCATATTAGCCATACTAAGTGCCTATATACATTAGCTAGTTAGCCTTGCCTGCTAACCTTCCACAATCATGAATACCATGGTTACAAGGGGCACTACAATTTTACACATGAACATCAGTTTACTTGTCACAAGGAGTACTGTCTTCCGTGGCTCTGGAGGAACTTTTTCAAGTCTCAGAAAATAACTCTGATGATGTCACCGGCGCATGATGATGTCACCATGACCCTGATGTTGTCATCAGGGCTTGAGAATACACATTTTTAAGAGAAAGCCTAAGTTACAAACTGGGGGTGTAGAGTTTGAAAGACACTGGAGTTTACCAGGGCGGGAGGGTCTGGTGAAAGACGCTGTTGAGTTGCATCATGGGAAATGTAGCATCCAGTGTTTTTGGAGCTTGACCCATTCTAAGAATTAAAAATCAGGATATCTCAGCCTGCTGCTGCGATTTTGACCATTTGTTGTTTAATCTGTCTCTTAAAAGTGTCCCCACCTTAATTGAAGTGTGATACTAAATGGTTGGAGTGCCTCTTTAATATTTACATTTAGTTATATTCTGACGCAGCTCAGGTTAGCTAACTAAAATTACACTGAGGTTTAACTTAACCAATACAGTTATCTCCTGAGCCACTGATTTGCTCCTTGTTAATGTTTCCACTATTCCAACTGAAATCTGTCACATTCTATGACGAAACCTTAAAAACAAACACACTAAAGGCCCACAGATACCTGCTGAACAAATACAAGTGCAAGATAAAAGTATCTTGGCAAATGCAGAGAGGAGGAATAAATGTAATCACAAGACATGTTGTCCAACAAACACATTTAGGTTGTAAGTGTTCAGCGTCAGCCTTCTGACTCTGCTGCTGTCTGCAGATACAGGCCTATTTAACTGAGGAGCGGTAAAGGACTGTAATGATAGTGGGATGTAATGGGACACAGGGTGTTTCCCTCTGCACACTGTATTCCCCTCTACACATGGACTGAATAATGGAATGTAAAGAAACAACTTTATAGACACCTACCAGGCCAGAGGTTCACAGGATTTCACCTATCTATCCGTCCACGCTTTTATTCAGATCCTACAGCTCCATCAGCGGAAAAATCAATCTGCACCTCATCAATTTGCATTCATGAATTAAAGAAATGTACATTGTGGATTTCATTACTAAGGATTTTTCAGTAACAGTGCTGTTTCATCCAATCCATACAAAACAAAAACGGCTGGATTATTCAAAATATACATTCTTAATATATCTGTGTGCTGTTCATGTTAGCAGCAATCTGTATCTGTTTGTGTTATTGTGATTGTGGTGTGTGTCTGTTTGCCTGCTTTACTGTACGTTTTCTTGATAAAATACATGACTGATTGGATAAATTAAATCAAACGTTTTATTTTAATAATTTTGTTTCTGCAGTGTTTTTCCTTCTTTCTGCTGTACTGTTCTATGGTTGCAGCCACACTGTGGTGCAAATCAGTGGCCTTAACCTCTTCGCAGCCACTGGCCCCAGAAGACACGGTGAGTTATTTAAACCCACTGGGCCTTATGTTGTGTATAAAATGATACATGAGATATCTACAATATTTCCATTTGATGAATTGATGCAGCTATAAAACATGTGGACTTGGGGTGGAATATTTTCTGTGTAAGCATCACATAGCTGCAATGTGTTGGACCAAACATGCTGTACATACCATATAGAGATGAAATATGTTTTTTTTTCCTTCTCTAAAGCTGCTTAAGGAGGAAATTTAAGGGGGAAATGATTCAAAAGGTCACCCAAAGTTTCCCTCACAGCAAAATGAAATATTCATCACGTTTCTAAAATATGGACGAGGCATGTAGGTATATTATGAAAAATGATCCATCTTATTCTTCAAAAAACACTAAGGGGAGCTAATGTTATAAATAACATGTAACTGTCTCTGTTTTTCTCACACACTAATGAAAACACACACCGCTACCGCATGTAAATATACTGTGCGATATGAATTTGTTTATAAATATACACAACACACACAAACACCATATCGTCACATCTGAAATCACAATATCTAGCACATACACACACGCACACATAAGTAGGTGACACTACCAGCAGACACTGTACACACACGGGGGTGAGGTGTGAAGGGCATTGATATCTGTAAATATGGAGCCTTTTAAATTTGAAACTTTCTAAATAGCAACAAGTTACAGGCTGCCCACTATTCCCTCCCTATGTGGACTTACAGATCAATCATATATTCATTTCTAGTTTTGCCAGCTTTGCACTACAGTAGTACGTGTCTGTACCAGCTCTTTGGGTAAACTACCCTCATGCTGTTGCTCAAAAAAAGACTTGTGACACTGCAAACATCACTCAGAACAGCAACTTCAACTACTTCCCACAACTGAGGAAAGGGAGAAAAAGTGAGTCTCCAACAGGTCGTGGTGAGAGCACCATGCTTTCTGGGGATGAAAACACACCAATCAAACTTTTAGGGCTACATGAGAGGAAAAAGAAAAAAGTAGCTCACCAAATCTCAAGACGTGTGGCATCCCATGAGAATATCCCACACAGTGTAATAGCAGCAGTAGAAGCCTGACCGTGCACCTGACTCTGGCATTGAACATCAGCAGGGAGGTAATCTTCATGGTGCTTGTGTGGTGCACAGGATTGTTATTCCCTGAATCGGTATATTCCCCAGAATGTTTATCTCTTTCACCCCTTTAACTTGAAGCAAGGCGGCTGCAATATCACGGCATGATCACCACCGGCGGGCTGGGCAACGGTTTCCCCACATCCATTTGGCAAAAAAAAAGCACTGCGTGTCCAGTTCACTGCGCCAAGAAGAAACAGCCCTCCGACTCAGCTGAGGAAGATGATGGCAGAGGTGGTGGTGGAGCTGGCTGGGCATCCATGTTAGGCAGGGCAGAGCTTGAAGAAATCCATCTACTGAAAGACACAGGCAGAGATTGGAGGGGGGGTGAGAGGGGAGAGCGGAGGTTTGTGGAGATCCAGCGTGACAAAGTGAGAGTGTGAGGGAGTGAAGCGGCGGTCTCAGCAGCCTCGCCAGCCCGAGCTCCTCCTGCAGCACTGCCGTACAGCATCTGACGTCGAGCCAACACTAGTAGTGGGAGAGCGCGCAGGGTGGATCAGGCATGTTTCTCGGCTACTGCTGACCACTTCGGCCCTTGATCTAAATAACCTGCCGAAATTGTCATGCCTCCCTCAATCCTCCTCCTTCCTTCTCTTTCCCTGATGTCGTGCGCCCTGCCAGCCGGCGGCTCTCCGGTTTGCCTCGGTTCGGTTCAATAGCCGTTGCTGGCAGCGGAGCGCCGCCGAGCACAGCCGTATAAAAGCCAATCTATGAATTTGAACAGATCGCCTGCGTTTGATCGGAGTCGCTCAAGCTTGGACTCGTGTGAGGGTTCCGCGAAGCAAACCTGTCACTGTACACTCAAAATGATGAATAGCCTCTGCTCACCCCCGTTGTATTTCAGCACTCATGTTCTGTGTTTGGAATGATTACTTTTTTATTTTATACTTTTCCTGAGACTGAGGCTGTACAGTCTGTTAGATAAGAGCCAACCCTCAACATCAAATTTCAGTTTCATGTGTGTCATCCCTTATATGATCATTATATATATATATATATATATATATATATATATATATATATATATATATATATATATATATATATATATATATATATATATATATATATGTATATGTGTGTATTACTAACCGTCCTTACATGATCTGAAAAGCGAAGAAATATATATTCAGTATTTTCCCATAGGCTGGACTGTATTTCAAACCTGTTATTTACAAATAAATCAGAAAATTCAATAACGATTTTAAAAGCATATGGATTCATTTTACTGGACATCTAGATATAGAAGCACAAATTATTGCTGTATTATTTCCAAGGTCTGTAAACGTTCATGCAGAGTTTTCAGTCAAATTCTGGTTGGTTAATCTGATGAATAATTTATAAATCTCATAGATTCCTTCTCTAAACTTCACAACTTAGACAGAAACAGAATATATGGCATATATGGATGTTACGCTGATTTAAACATGGAGCAAATAAAAAGAATGGCCATCTGGCCTCTAATGCAAGCTCTCAGCAATATATGGGAACTGAAAATCAACAGCATTTTCAGGAAAACATTAAGCTATGGCAAAATATCCTTTCTTAATATAATCAGTTCTGTGATGTGAAATGCCTTATTGAGATTTAGCTAGCTTTTAAAGAAGTAAACGGCTTAACAGTGAGACCTTAGCTGATTATTTTTTTCCAGTCTTTTCTTTGAGGAGGTTTCAGCACCGCGGACAGAGAACCTGTTCTGGATCAATCTTTGCACTGAGGAGGTTTCAGCACCAGGGACAGATCCTGTGTTTTAGAGAAGTCTTTGCATGGATAAGGTTTCAGCACCACGGACAGCGACTCCGTGGCCCTGCTGTTCCTTTTTCTTTTTGCCAGCTTCCCCTGCTCGCTTGCCTTAATTAGCAGGAGGTCATTCTGTTTGGACCGAATCCATTTGATGATACAGTTTATACCTAAAGGTTAAATATTGTTTCACTGTGCCGTCTGCTTCCACACTAACATTAATTTATTGTGGCCAACACCCAAATAACTAAGCAGCCTGACAGCCCGGCGACTTTGGAAAGCAGAAATGAACTAATATGTAGGTTAAGTTGTACGCACAGGCTAAATGTGATTTTAAAAAGATGCCAACCTCATAATTCTAATTAAGTAGTGAGGACATAATTTGTGCTGGGGCACAGTCCACACCTACAACATGCAATGGAACTTACAAGTTGATTTCCCCCTTTTTAGAATACACTGTTTTCATAACAGCAGCGAATTTCAGAGGTTGTCAGTAGGTTTCCTGAGCCAATATGTGACTAATCTACGAAACGAAAAAACACATCTGAGATTTGTTTGTATCTCCGCGTGCAATGAGTAAACCGGCGCAGTATTTTAACTCACATAGAGGTCATAATAAGAAGGAGCAGCCCTGAACTAACACAAAGCCGCAGTTCTCTGATAGCCGTGCGTAACGGGTATAAAGGTGCTTCTGGAGTCTGCGGGGTTGGCAGGTGAAAAAAACACAGTTGGCAGCAGTGCATGTACTCATCTGGATTTATTATATTCCCCTCTTTTTACAGTTCAACAAATGCCCCTTTGCACATGTGAAAAGGGCCTTTAAACAGGCTGAGCGGAGCCCTTCCACTGGGTAACGCTGCGTGATGGTACAGCTGATTTAAAGCTACCCATCAACCGTGGGATTTAAATGCGCGGCTTGTCTCCGCGAGTTCCCATCCAGCCCCGTGAACTAGAGACGTTATCTACGGATCATTCATAAAGCGGATCACCGTAAGCATTTAACGGCCCCATTATGTCTTTCAACCTCAACCATGAAGGAATCAGCGCGAGGAGGGGGAGAAGGAGGAACCCGAAAAGGTGACAAGCGTCTCCAAATAGAGGTCGGGCAAAGACACGGGAGGTCACAGCTCTCCGAGGCTTATTAAACCACAAGTCGGCGCCTATTTCTGAGACATGTAAATGTTGTTTCCGTTCTGGGTGCGCAGGTTAAAAGCTGTTTTGCCCCTATAAACTCACGGATGAACTTCAAACCTGACCGGAGAGGTGCGTAACGGTGCTTTCTGCGTGTTTTGCCGGTTGAAAAAAAAAAAAAAAAAAGCTCCTACTTCGGTCTCATCTGTTTCCAAAGATATAACCAGCTCCTGAAAAGATGCAACGCGCGAAAAGAGAGAGAGAAGCGCAGTTAAAACATGTAAATATATGTAAAGTTTGAAAGAATGGGCTTACCCTAGGTAGAGCTGGAGCGGGGAAGAGTAACCAGAGCAGCACAAAGAAGTTGATTTGTTTCTGTGGAGGAGCCGAGTCGCTTCCACCGCACCAGCGCTACGGCCGTACGGGAGACACGCCTCCTGTCGGACGGCAGGACTCACTGCTTAAAGCAACAGGGGGGCACGCACCGGTCCACGGGATTTACCGACACCGACTCTGCAGCTTCCCGGAGGAGACTGGCTGTCAGGTCGGACTGAGGCACATTACAGTCCTTTATCCTTCATGTGGACATTTGCACTCTGAGCAAGTATACTGGACCATTGCGATGCAGACCATTACAGTTTGGGAATCAGAGGCGCTAAGTGGGTGTAAAGGTGTGGTACTGTCCGTGCTGCAGACTGGGTGAGCCCCAATCTGAGGGAATCTTGTAGAAGGCAAAAATGTCAGGAATCTGAACACATGCACATTATTGTGGGACATAAGTTCAATGTTCCCTCTAAGACTGTAGTTAGATGACTTCTCGGTCAGTTCCCCACTGATTAAACTGAACACATTTAATTTCTTAGTTTGCATATGTGACAACAGAAATTCACTCACAGTTAATGGAGTGAACTGGATGTCAGTTGTTTATCAGATTATGGATTTCTTGTCAATAGATTGGAAGCAAAGAGAACCTAAAAAGCATGCAAGCTTCCCGTCACTTCTACAAACTTTAAGCAGATGTTATAGGTTTGGTAGTAAATTATTTTAAATGCACAGATTTTTTCCCACTGCTTAGGGTGAAGTTGATGGGAAACCTTTTTTGACCCTGGTCCCCTCTAACATTCCCATCACGTTCATTATTTTTATTCTAAGAATGTTACAGTTAGGACATAACAGCCTTGTAAAAAATAAAATATATTTTTATGGTGTGTAAAGGCACGGGATGCACACACAGGCCTTTGTATTTGAAAGCAAATGCAAATATCAATACATTGTTGTGTGTGTTTGTGTACTGAAGCTGTTCAAAGCTTACAGTCTGTGCTGAAATAAAAAGTGCGATGGTTCTTTAACTATCACATTTCCATTAGAGCTGTATTCCTGCTAGTGTGGAAAAAGCTCTGAAACATCAATTAGACCACGGAGTGACCCCACAACCTTAATTTAGGGTGAGAGGGTAAACCTGCTCCATTTGTGAGGATACATTAAGACTTTGATGCATCAACACAACATTCCCACGTTGGACTCTGTTTATCACAGAGCGTTAAGATTTATCTCAAAACACCAGACATATTTCCTCCATATGTCTATCTGTCCCTCATGTTTAGGGAACAGACATGTTTTACCTGGCGTCTGAACTTTTTATGAACCTCAGTGGGTTTCCAACCTAGTAAATTAAAGATTACACAAATAGAAATAAAAATTTCAGAGGCAGATGACACTGATTGAATAACATAAAAGCCTAATATCAATGCATGAATTAGTCTAACCATGGAGCATATTGCAAAACAATGTTTGTCATAACACGTAACTAATTTGTTACTAAAAACCAGTGAAACTCTGCCTGTGTGGTGAGAAGCTTTTCTCTGTTTCAATTTGTGTTTAGAGAGGCAAGTGACAGTCTTGACAGTAGGCGAGATAATGTCTTTTAATTCAGAAAAATCTTGATACATCTTGATTTGCATGGAAACAACCGAAATTATCTCTTTTTGCTTGGCAACGTCACTTTTCTTCAGATTCAATTCCTGAATAAATGACCTGTTACGATAGAAAGCCTTTATTCTTTGCAGTTCGCCACTCAACGTGAACACTCCTCTCATTTTGTTTCAGCATACTGGGCCAATCACAAGGCAGGATCAGAAAGAAGGGGAAGAAAGTGACGCCATCAGACAGAAATAACTGCAACAAGATATACAATTTAGTGGTGAAGGAGCACATCCCTGCAGTGATGGAGGGCTGATCTGAGGCCACAGTCTGGAGCTGAAATGAAAGGGAGCTTTCATTCCGCCCCCCCCACCTCCCCACCTCCCCACCTCCCCACACACAGTGTGCAGCATGAAACGTTGAATTGTGGGGGCTACAAATAAATAGTCAATGATAGCTCTGTGATCCAACAACCTCTACTACTCTCACCCATGGGACATAAAAGGGGCTGAAACCCCTGTACACATGAGATAAGATAAGACATTTTAGAGATTAATTATTCAGTCAGCGTGGCGCAGATTTCAATTGGTGATGGTTTTTGAGAACACTGATAAATGATGAATTCCAAGGAAATAAAGACTTTTCTTTATGCCGACGCTGCTGTAAAAACAGTTTGAGATTAATAGTAAAGAAATAAAAATAGAAAGTCCGAATTCAGAAATTTTTGAGGAAAGGTTAGAAAAGTCAGCATATCAAAGATTAAAATCAGAAATCAGAGACAAAAAGTCAGTTCTTTAACGTTAGACGTCTTGCCTGTTGCTCTTAAGGTATGGTCACATTAGACTTCCTGTAAGGAAAATTGCCCCGAACACAGGACTGAAAAGGGCGTAATGTCATGGCTCCAATGTGAGCACCCCCCCGCAGTGTATACAAGCCAGCCGGAGCTGGCCTGATCTTGTTATGGTTAGGGCATTGGGAGCACGCAAAAACTCATAATGGAATATAAATAAAACGGATAACATAATAACCTGCCTTTAATGTAATAAAAATGGTGAGCGAATGATGTAATAACTCACTCCAGATATTAACAAGTTATATATTTTATAAAAAAAGAGTTGCCACTAAACTCATAATGAAACAACTTGCTAATAACTTATTATGTGCAGTATTACGTTATTCACTCATTATTTTCATTTCATTACATTTTAAGCTTATATATTATATATATATATATTATAGGATTATTATATTTTCAGTTTTTATTAAATGTTTTAATTACATTTAAAAACTAGACCACTACCAGCACAGGGGAGGCAGTACACATTTGGCTGGTACAGCCAGGTAGGCCTATCTGTCTCTGCCTCAGCCTCGGGTCACACCCAGACCCTTAGGAGAGTGCTGTGGGTCTGGTCTTGATACCCACCCAGACCCTGCCCAAACCATTAGGAGGGAGCCGGATCATTGTAGGTTAATATGCATTTAAAGTTTTTCAAGGTACCATGTCTCATAGAGAGTATAGGATTTGACCCCACAACTGTCATTAAATCCTGAGTCTTATAATTCTAAAGTGATTGGGGGACAGAAATACACAAGATCACTACCAGCTGCTCGGCAGGATCAGGGACACTGAGCAGAGGATGAAAAGAAAGCTTTTAGAGCCGTCTGAAAAGTAGCTTATTCAGTTCAGCACTAAGGACTGACAGCTCTGATAAGACTGTGATATGATAATTAATTAATAAGGCGTTATCGTGGCAGGGCTAGGAGCCATTCAACTCATTACAGAGCCCTCTCCGGGGTACATCAGCACTGCGGACTTCGAGCCTTTTAAGATGACTCGCAGGCCGCACGTCTCACAAGTAAAAAAAATATATATATATATATATAACTAAACAATAAAACAGCACCAAACAAAGTCACATGTAAACATTAGGTATTGCAAGTTAATAACATCAAGATCAAAAAAGTTATTTTTATTTATTTTATCCCATAATCCCAAATATTCTAAATTTTAAATTTGTGGGAAAAGAAAAGGAAAAGATATGATATTGTGATAAAGAAAGAGAAAAGAAAAGAAGAGACTGACAGACAATTTGCATAAAAAAATATGTACTGTACATATTGCATATGTACATTGTGTATTGCTACTTCAGTAAAGGTTCTGATTACTTGTGCCACAATTGATAGAAAGATAAATGCTCAGTGATCCACAGGGGTTGGGCTGTACTGTGCAGCAAGTTTGTCACAGTGGCCACATTTGGAACTGCAGGTCACACAACAGCCCAGTATATATTTCACTACATATTCTAATTGTT
This sequence comes from Siniperca chuatsi, assembly GCF_020085105.1. NCBI lineage: Eukaryota > Metazoa > Chordata > Actinopteri > Centrarchiformes > Sinipercidae > Siniperca > Siniperca chuatsi. The sequence continues at coordinate 28,866,544 of NC_058050.1, read as the reverse complement.
TCACCACCATCCGCAATTTAATTTAATATTTTGCAGCTGTGAGTACCGCCTCCATTTCCTTTGTGCATTGCATTGTGGGAGAATACTGTACATCAACAGCAAAATAAACATTTTTAGTCTGCAAATTGACTTTTTGGAGTATACAAAATGTTATCACTTTCCCTGTGTGATCGCACAACATATTTAAACCTGCTTAGAATTAGTGTGTGGTGCAGCCCAGTAGCCTGGGACGCATACATACCGCAACGTCCGCTCGATTAGGCCCGGGGACCTCTGTCGCATGTCACACCCCTCTCTCTCAAAGGCAATTCCAAACACGATACTACACCCACAGCAAGACTTCTTAAGTGTTGTGAATTTATCAGATAGACCGATATCCCCAGAATGTGAAGCTGCCCTATGTAAGGGCCTGAATTCTGTCCCCACCACTCACTGTGACCCTTTTGAAACTTCGATAGATTTTGAGGTTTGTAATGAAAGCCTAATAAATGCACATGGCACGCATACTGAATCTAATGTTATTAACGTATATTCCACTAGCTCTTTGCCCCACTCGGAACAAGACATTATCCCTAACAGGGTTTCCACCTCCACAATTCAGAAATGCTTCCATTGATACCTACTGTAGACTTGTGGAAAATGATGTCATGGGTATTTTGAATAAGAGAAAAGAGTATAAGGTGTATAACAATTTATCCAAAAAGGAACGTGAAGCTTTGACAGAACTAAAGAACGACACCAGCATTGTTATAGAACCTGCCGATAAAGGTGGTGCAATTTGCATACTCAAACGTGCAGATTACTTCAAAGTTGTCAAGTCGAAGACAGTTGTCAGATCCCATTTACTGTGAAAAACTAGAAAAAGAATCTACTCTCAATTATGAAAAAGAAATTGATGAGAAACTTAGGGTCTTTTTGGAAGCAGGAGAAATTACAAAAAAAAGAGTGTGAATTTATGAGCTGTCACATCCTAACGCTCCTCTTATTTATTCCCTATCAAAAGTTTTGATAATCTACCTGGTAGACCAATTGTTTATGCTGCTGGCTCACTAACTGAAAACATTTCCAGTTATATAGATTTTTTATAAAGCCCTTTGTCACTTCCCTTTCATCTTATGTGCAGGATTCAATGGACATGATTAACATCTTAAAGACAGTGGACGATCTTAGCATCGGTACACACCTAGTCACAATGGACATGCAGAATTTATTTACCAATGTCGACCACCAGGGTGTCTTAAATGCTCTGACCCAATTTTTGGATAAAAGACCGACTGGGACTACACCAAGTACTCATTGTTTAAAGGTTCTGTATATGAGATTCTGAACATTAATGTAGCAGCAAACAACTATTTGCTATGTAACGATACAGTGGAGTAATGGCGTCCTGAGCAGAAAATGACATCACACTCCCTCTGCCTTTGTTGTTATTGGAGCCTCTCTGTGCTTTGTCTATGCAGCCGCACCGGCCGGGCGTGCAAGTTAGTGCGTGAGTCCCTCTGTGTGAAACTGTTCATCAGTGAGGAGAGCGATATAACGGCTGGTTCTTTTCTCATCTAACGTGGTAAATTAGGGATTTATTTTGACCAAACCACGGTTGGTGATTGTTGGAACAGTGGAAAGACTAACAAAGACGGTTTTGGTGAGTTTTATTTTGTAAAATTATTGTTTTTTTCAATGGAGTCTGGTGTCGAGATCGATAAACAGCTGTTTCTGGTTAAACAAACTGTTTAACAAAAAGGTCTATCTCTGTAGGGATCCTTTGCATAATGTTGTCAGATACTTACAATAACAATCTGAGCCTGTCAGCAGCAAAAACGAGCACTTTTAGCGAACTGGCACGTTTATCCCCAGCAGCCATTGCAGCCTGTCTCAGCTGCTGGCTGAGGCGTAGAGCCAGAATATTTTGGTGAGTTTAGGGTTTATTTCAACCAAACCAGAGTTGGTGATTGTTGGAAGAGTGAATAGATCATAGATCAAAAAAGACATTTGTGGTGAGTTTTATGTAGTTTCTGTCTAGTTTGCATGAAGTGTGTTTTAAGATGATCTGCAAGGTGTTTTTCTCAGGAGTCTGGAGTGCCGTGGCGCCGTGGCACCCATTTGTTTTGTTCTGAGATGCTGCGACATTTAGTGGTAGTGAATGTCGCTTACAGCTCCTTCAAGCGAACGGGCTGAGATTGTTCTGTCTAAAAATGTCTTTATGTTTGAGAAAGTGTATTCCTTATACAGGCAATGCAAAGGGACTGCCATGGGCAGCAGAATGTCTCCTAACTTCAGTTCCCTATATGTAGCCTGTTTTGAAAATGATTATGTCTTTTCCTCTGAAAATCCCTTGCATAACCACATCAAACTATGGAAATGTTACGTGGATGACATTTTCATGATCCGTGATGTTCCTGTTGATAGTGTATTGCAGTTGAATAGCCATGAACATTTAAAATTTACCATTAATCATAATGTACAACAAATTAGTTTTTTGGACATTCTTGTTAAACAGGGCAGGGCAGGACATTGCTGACAGATCTGTATAGAAAAGAAACTGACAAATGTTCTTTCATACATGGACAATCATTCCATCCACTCCACCTGAAATCAGCCAGTTTAGTCGTATCAGGAGAATTCGCACTAAACAAACTGACAATGACAAACAAGATATATATATATATATATATATATATATATATATATATATATATATATATATATATATATATATATATATATACAGTGGTGTGAAAAACTGTTTGCTCCTCTTCGTGATTTCACACACTTTTTCACACCACTGTGTATATATATATATATATATACATTTTATACAGACTTTTTTTTAAGGCCCTGGCACATATTTGTAAAAGAAAAACAGGGAAAAAATGTTACATTTTATAAATACAACAGGTGTGTCTTTCTCTGTATTGTGATTTGATCAAGCTAAGCTTTTATGAAAGGGGTTAAGACCCCATTTTTGTAAGTTTTTAAGATTTCTTCGCTTTTTCTCTAACGTAATACAATATACTTAGGCGAACGTAGGCGATGTAGATTCTTATATATGGGATGATGAATTTGATTTAATGTTTATAGATAACATGTATGCAGTATGGCTTTTGTATTTTAACCACAATTCTTTCCAGCTTGGCCCGTCTTCAACAGACGAACCGCCGGCTAACAAGAAGTACACCAGGGCAAACTCAGCAATCCTGGCTCAGCCAACATTTTGAATTAGTTTCCTTTTGTTTAACGTCATATGGCCTTAGCTGCCACTAAGAATTAGTTTCCTTTGATTAATGTCATGTGGCCTCTCCGCCATTTTGAGTTAACATTCTTTGACAGACGACATGCGGCATCGGAATAAGCCGCCATTTTGAATACGAGCAGCCATTTTGGATCACCCACACACACACTTAATTATCAATCAGTTCCACATTGATAGTTTAGTGTATTATATGAGACTCATGCTATAATTTATCTTCTTTAAGAAGAGTGGTGCCCCAGAGGACTGTATTCATTAAAGTTATTATTTATGATTATCTCTGATAATTTTGATAGCCAAATTTAATTGATTGCACCTACACAATTTGGTGCCCCCTTAACCATTGTAAATCCCACCATATCTATGACAGAAATACACTCATCGGCATTGGAAAAGGAAGCGCGGGGATTGGATTAAATGCAGTGGAACCTGGGACAATCAAAGTCCACAGCATCTTGACCACCCAGCCAGATTCCAGGCGGACCAAGCGCCGCCATGGGCACCATGGACTCACAGGAAGAGCTAAGAGCTAAGCTAACCCAGAATGCATCTAAGGCTGCTCCACTAACCAGCCTACTCCTGGCTAATGTCCAGTCACAGGAAAGAGACGTCAGAGCCCTGACATCTTGCTGCCAGGACAACAACCTCCATCTCAATGTCAGCAAAACAAAGGGATCTCTGTGTTCACATCAGCAAGGACCTGACCTGGACTCACCATGCCAACACCATTATAAAATCAGCAAGACAATGGCTCTTCTTCCTCCGCAGGATGCAGAGGCTCAACATGGACTCCAGGATACTCTGCAACTTCTACAGGTGCACCATTATGAGTATCCTGACTGGCTGCATCACCGCCTGGTCTGGCAATTGCACTGCCCTCTACCGTAAGGCTCTACAGAGGGTGGTGAAAACTGCACAGCACATCACCAGGAATAAGCTGCCATCCATGGTGGACCTCTACACCCAGCGGTGTAGGAGGAATGCCAACAGGATCATTAAAGACCCCAACCACTCCAGCCACAAACTGTTCTACCTGCTGCTGTCCGGCAGACACTACCGCAGAATCCAGTCATTTCATTCACAGCTATTTAGTGTTTTCACTTCACCTAAACCTGCATGTCTTTAGATGTACGAGGTATCACGCACCATGCCCACACAGGGAGAACATGCAAACTCTACAGAAATAGAACCCGGTCAGGTCAGGTTCAGACCAAGGACATCGTAAATGCTAACACACACTGCACATGTAAATACATCTGAAAATATACTTAACCACCATCACACCAAACATATTTGACACACAAATCAAATGATCTAAAATTTTGCTATGATTGTGATTCATTCAAAACTGTTTAATTCCCTCTTTCTCTTTGCAGTTCTATTTTTCCTCAGTGTCTCAGTGTGTTAGAGATCTGCTGTAGTGGAAATGAAATGCTGCTGGTAGGTGTGTATTTACTGAGAGGAATTAGCCAGTCAAGGGCTCTTATTGCATGCATTTTCAGAATCTCTGATTCTGCCATGTCACTGCTGCAGTCACCAGTGCAGTTCTCTCCAGCTGACACTCTGACATGTAAAAGCCATCAAGTGTCAAACTTAAAAGGGTCATTTTTAATATATTCTGCGGCACACAGAATTGGTCCACAGTCCTGTCAAAGTACTCTTATAATTGCTTTTAAAAACTCACAGCTGGAAGGTCCATAGAAATAGAATAATTCTGTTTCAAGCCTGTCCAGTAGTCTTCATTCTGCCAAGTTTAGAGTGATTTACTGTTTCCAAAAACAAATCAAGAAGCTAACGAAGTAAGCAGACCACCAAATGGAGATGGGATCTTCACACTCATTTTTCATTGAAATGGGCTTCAAAATTTTCAAAGATAGACTAAAGATATTTCAGATGTTCCTGAGACAATTTAAAATGTAAACCTTTGAGGTGCTCCAGGCAGGTACAGGTTAAATGCCAAAGAAAATTTCAAAGCCTAGTGCAATCTGATTCAGAACAAGACTCAGTGAAGGCCTGCTGGGAAGAAGGTTGATTTGCTCAGCCCTATCCCCAGACATGATCATAGATGTTGGATCATTCTGCAAACCCCTGGATTCAATTACTTTTTTTTACATCCAGACATTTTTGAAATACTTTCAGTGCACGGCAGCTACAGTACGATTAAGGTTAGGGAAAAGGACAGGAAAATAAACTATGGTTAAGGTATGGTTAGGGTTAGGCAACTAAGCCACATGGTTAAAGGAGTAGTTCAACATTTTTAGGAAATATGCTTATTTGCTTTCTGGGTGAGAGTTAGCTGAGAAGATCATCTCTCTGTGCATTAACAATAGAGCTAGAGGCAGGAGTTTTACGTGGAGTTAGTGCTGGGACTATTTCTTAATGACCAGCAGCTGTGCACAGTGACTTACTGGAGTCTTGCTGTTACAATGAAGTTGCTAGGCAATGAGCTTTACATTTTTAACCCCTATTACTAATATAGCTCTAAAGCTGTGTCTCAGCTAAAGCTGTGTTGACCTATCCCATTGAAGTTAGGTAACGAAAACACTTGCTTAAAGATAGGGAAAGAGTAGTTACAGTTAATACAGTGTACAGTAGTTACAGTTAATTAAAGGATGAACGTTAATTGCAGGTCTGTGACGGGACGCAAACTCTGGTGCTGAATGTTAGCGGTCGGATTAACCACTTTCGAACCAGACGCTGGTACAAGCTCCTCTACTGCCGTCAGCTGACAGAGCTGTCAGCAGCTAATCAGGAGAGACGCTTAAGGATTTTATAACTGAACTATAACCAGGGCACACACTTTTTGTTTCTCTGACAAATCTGATGTTTTCACATCACAGATGATGAGCAAAAGCATTAAAACATGAGTCTTACAGGTAAAACAATGAGACTCATGAAACTGTTATGGGAGTTTAATGTGGGGCGGCCGCTCTGCAGGTGAGCTGGACTGTACTGTAACTGGGCAGAGGCCATCAGTAATATATATCTCATAATCATAGGCTTATTGAACATCAGTATTAATGTTGAGTATTTGTAAAAATGAAAAAATATCTATATGAAAAAACAGGGACCACAAGGACACGAGGAATATAGAGAAAGAAAACAGCATTGTTTATTATTTATTGATTCATTCATTTATTCAATTTCCCTTACCCACTGTATATAATGAAACCAGAAGGCTCATCCAACACTGCTGGGCCATGATCAGTCATTACAGATGCTGTTAATAAGTTCACAACATAACAGCAGGAGATTTGTGTGATTTAAACAGCTGTGTGTGGAGATTACACTTCACTAGTGTGCCAGAGAGAGAAAAAAATAGACTCAAAGCTTAAAAACAGTGCGGCAGAGGGCGAGGTCCTGGGATGACATGTGACACATGCATGTGTCTCGGCGTCAGTGTGCATTTATATATTTGATAAAATGGAGGCATTTCTGTTCCGTGAGATTGGCGAGTATAACAATCTGCTTCTCTGTCCCTCCCTCCAGCCACATTCCCACTTCTCCAAACCTGTTCTTTGTCATTATTTTCCTGTCCACCAGATGCCCTCTGACTTTTTCTCCAGTCCCAGTCACCTCACTACCTGATCCAGCCACTCCCTCCTGCCCTGCAATAACCCCTTTCCATCCAGTCCCAGTCACCTGACCTTTCCCGTCCATCTGTTCACCTGTTCCCACTTTCCTCATCAGCCCTCCAGACATTTAACCAGCCCTTTTCCACTCACTCCCTGCCAGATTGTCAAAGTTATTCAAGTTGCTATGTTGGTTTCTTGCCTTGTTACATCTTTTGCGCTTCTGCGACCTGAACCTTAACCTGGACCAGTACCTGCCTGCCGGCCTGCACCTGCCAGTAAGCCTGTATGTACCTTCATTGTGGCAATAAATCCCTGAACTATACCAGTCTGCATTTGGGTCCTATCCCTGTCGCACTACTCAGACCAAGTGTATTGTAATACAAGCGCAAATGCTTCTCCTCCTCTCTTAACAAAGGCATCATTCTTAATGATAACACCATCACTGGCATTGATACAGGTTTCTAGCCATCTAATGTTACTTTGCTCTGGTCTACTGGCCATGCACACACCTTGGGTTGCAAATCTGAGTGTCAACATTTCCATGGTGTTCTCTCTGAGTAATGAGCACTTGCTAAAGCTTATGGGTAGTGTAGTATTTTACAAGGAACACAAGAATACACCAGTTTTCCTTTACATAAGGTACATCTCGTCTGTTTTCAGGAATGAGCAACATAAATAGAAGTCATAGAACAGGACATAAATGACATACCCTGCATAAACACATTGGTTAATAGCACATTAACAGTCTTATTACAATTACAACTACTGATACCGCTACTGGAAACAGATCAAATCAATTTAGGACCAACATCTAGAGTATTGATGGTCAGTTCAACAATAAATATCACATCAACACATCGTTACAGAACCACTGTAAACACATGTCAATTAAATTCAGTGATAAGTGGATATGTGAAGCAATAACTTAAAACAGTCTTTGGTGTTTTCCCAGGTAAAGTACAATGAGCCTTTATCAGTAACTACAGGATCTGTGTGTATCATCGGATAATCTGTAAGTAATTTGTAATTGGAAAATTGCATACAGTGCAAATTCCATGTGCTTTTCCCGTTTTCATCTTCAAATCGGCTACTGGAATAGAAACAACTTGTTTTTCACTTTTATTGTTATATCTATATTATCTGCCCCTACTGCATCATCAACATTGAGCGATTCCATAACTTTTACGCACAAATGTGACAAACAAAACCTGACATTTGCAAGTAACATGTCACATTTGTGTTATTGTAGTCTGTAATTCTGTACAGATTAATCAAACAAGTTGAATATAGCTTTGGACGGAGGGTACACGGACTGTGTATGTATATTTTTATTTTAAACTAAAATGAAAAACGGAATCACATGGTTTATCTAGAAAACCAAATTCAAAACGGTCCAATTTTGGTTTTTGCAAATTCCTTTTTTCATTTCTCATTTGGGACAGACAGTTGAATGGTGGACAGACAAGAAGCAGAAGAGAAGTGTGAAAAAGGCCAAATTAAAGCCAAAAGGATAGAGTGGCCATTCCATAAAAGTGTAACATTATGCAAGCACAGGATCTATACCAGGGTAACATTAGAAAATAGATAAATAAGTAAATAAATGCATTCATAGGCCTACATAGGTTACATAAATAAAGATCTTTTTTGTTTTGTTCTTTTCGTTTAGACATGAAATATCTTTTATCCAAAAAGTTTGTGATATATTATTTAGTTGCGTAGCATGAATTAATAGCCTAATATATGGAAATAGCCAGCCCGTTCTCATTCCCAGGGCGTCAAATACCGACATTTTGGCACGCCCCTTGGCTTTGTACACAGACGTACAACATACCCTTTAGCATTTGTATGGGACGTACAGGGCTGCCAGAAAGGAAGTCAGGTGACGTAGTATAACAAGTGACATGAAGAGCGAGAAAGTTTGCCTGTGGAGGTGATGGGGTGGATGAATGGGTCAAACAAACACAGGACTTTCACCCAGGGTTTGTGTCCCGTGTGAAACCAAAAGTTAACGTTGAGTTATTTAAAGTTTTAAGTTACGTTACAAGTCACGTTACGTGACTTCCTACAACCTAACCAAGTACTTTCTTAAGGTCCCAGAACACAGAGAGGGGGCTGTTCCCGCAGGTCAAGGGAAGAGAAAAAGTCACGGAACACATCAAATATCCACAGTGCTTGGAGCACATTGGACAACACCTAGGTGCTGGCTGTTAAAACTAAACAAAGCATTATTTATTTATATTTATTAATCAGAGCATTCACAATAATCACTCAAAATCAGCAGGGGGGAGGCATGTAGAAACAGCTGTTTCTCTTGCTCGCTCTCTCTCTCTCTCTCTCTCTCTCTCTCTTGTTGACTGTCCCTTACTTCCATGTCGTTTCCCTTCTGTCTGTGGATTGCTACAATGGGGGGGAAATGGAATTGGGGCCAAAACTTCTATTTACAACCACGAAAAGCAAGCAGGCTAAGAAACTAAGTGACATGTTCTGTCTATCGATCTCCTCCACTCCATTTCAGTAATATGGACATTGCTGCAACTACACACGCACCCCCTAATTTAGCCACACTAATCACACCATTTCATAGCACAAACACCCACTTGCTTAGTAATCACATGCCAAAATATTTAGACACCAAAAAACATTAAACTACTTCCCAGCATACAGTGCATTCATAATAATAATAAAAAAGTAAGAAATAAAATTTTAAATCTATTTGAAATCTAACAGAGATCCAGTGTAAGGAGGCAAGCACAGGGGTGATGTAATCATGTCTCTTTGTCTCAATATAACATATGTGAAGATGCTGATTTCTGTTCCTCCCAAATTGATCATCTTGTTGATAGTGCTGCAGGTTTATTGCGAACGACTCTCGACTCTATCGCCCCTCTAAAAAAGAAGATAATAAAACAAAGAAGGTTAGCTCCATAGTATAACTCCCAAACCCGCAAATTAAAGCAAACTTGCGAAAACTTGAAAGGAAATGGCGTTCCACCAATCTTAAAACATATAGGAAAGCCCTCCGCAATGCCAGAGCAGCTTACTGCTCATCATTAATAGATGAAAATAAGAAAAACTTAAGGTTTCTTTTCAGCACTGTACCCAGGCTGACAGAGAGTCACAGCTCCATTGACCCATGTATTCCTAGCCCTAGCCCTCAGTAGTAAAAACGACTTCATGAGCTTCTTTAATGATTTTAATTATTAGAGAAAAAGCTATATCACATCCTGCCCTCAACTGGCAACAATTTATCCTTAAAGACAGGGACCTTAGAAACAGCTGTAAAACCTGATATATATTTAGACTGCTTTTCTGCCATCGACCTTCTCCAACTAACTTCAATGATTAATTCATCTAAGCCATCAACCTGTCTCTTAGTACCCCATCCCAACTAGGCTGCTTAAAGAGGTTTTACCATTAGTTAGCAATCCTTTACTAGATATGATCAATCTGTCTTTATTAACAGGCTATGTACCACAGTCCTTTAAAGTAGCTGTAATTAAGCCTCTTGTTAAAAATCCCACTCTTTGTCCAGGGGTTCTAACTAACTATAGACCTATAGCTAACCTTCCCTTTCTCTCTAAGATCCTTGAGAAAGCATTCGCCAATCAGTTGTGTGACTTTCTACATAATAAGAGTTTATTTGAGGATTTTCAGTCAGGATTTAAAGTGTAGAGGTTATAACAAATTACAAATGACCTTCTAATTGCATCAGACAATGGACTCGTCTCTGTACTTGTCTTGTTCAATCTTAGTGCTGCATTTGACACCATTTACCATCACATCCTATTACAGAGACTGACATTTAATTGGCCTTAAAGGAACCGTACTAAGCTGGTTTAAATCCTATCTATCAGATTGATCTCAGTTTGTACATGTTTACAATGTCTCCTTCATGCATGCCCAAGTTGGTCAGAGTTCCGCAAGGTTCTGTGCTTAGACCATTCTGTTCACCTTATATATGCTTCCTTTAGGCAATATTATTCGGAGACTCTCCATAAACATTCATTGTTATGCAGATGATACCCAATTATATCTATTGATCACGCCAGATGAAACAAATCAGGTAGCTAAACTTCAAATATGCCTTAAGGACATAAAAACCTGGATGACCTGCAATTTTCTGATGTTAAACTCAGAAAAAACTTATTTTATTTGGCTCCAAACACCTCCGAAACACATTACCTAAAGATATAGTTACTCTAGATGGCATTGCCCTGGCCTCCCTCACCACCGTAAGGAACCTCTGAGTTATCTTTAGCTGTGTTTCGACCGCATGAACTTTCCCCATGGACTAAGAACCTTTGGAGGAACTCGGTGCATTTCCACTGCAGGGACCATGGTCTAAACTGACATTTTTAACCCCCCAAAAGGTCCCTGCTCGGGGGGTACTACTTTTCAGAAGTACTGGGACTTTCGGGGTGGGGCTTGCTGCGCTGAGCATTTCTGATTGGTCGAGCTCCGGCCAGTGGAGCAGCAAGTGGTTTGACCGTCTGAATCAATGCGTCGCTGGGTCACAGGCTGGCCTTCTGAGTAGGCTTAAGACTTTCCTCTTTGATAAAGCTTATAGTTAAGGCTGGCTCAGGTGAGTCCTGAACCATCCCTTAGTTATGCTGCTATAGGCCTAGAATGCCGAGAGACTTCCCATGATGCACCTCTCCTCCTCTCCCTCTCCATCTGTACGTATTCTTATCCCATTAATGCATGTTACTAACTCTGTTCTCTTGTTCTTTGTCGTCTCCTACTGCCCCCATGTTCCTGTTTATCACCCACTACTACAATTATTATTATTAGTCTTATTGTTATTATCATTATGATATTATATAATATAATATTACATTATTATACAGTAAACCCACTTTGTACTTCACACTTATTTTATTTTATACTTATACCCACTTGGTACTTTATGACCTGTATTATAGTGTATTATATTTTTTGCTTAGTACTTCAAAAGAGTTTCCCCTCGGGGATCAATTAAGTATTTCTGATTCTGATACCTATCATTATTATTACTATTATTATTTTATTAATATTAATATTACCACTACCATTACATTATTATTATTTAAAAATTCTTTGTGAAATTTGCATTGTGCTACTGTATGCTCATTTTCCTCCTGCTCGCTCTCTCTCTCTTTCTCTCTCAGATGGCTGCCCACCCGGAGCCTAGTCCTGCTCAAGGTTTCTGCATCTTTAAAGGAAGTTTTTCCTTGCCATTGTTGCCAAGTGCTTGCTCATGGTGGGAATTGTTGGGTATAAATAATAATAATATTGTGTGTAAATAATATTATAAAGAGTATGGTCTAGACCTGCTCTATAGGAAAAGTGCAATGAGATAACTGTTATGAATTGGCGCTATATAAGGCAAGGCAAGGCAAGTTTATTTGTATAGCACATTTCAACAAGGCAATTCAAAGTAAATAAATAAACTGAATTAAATTGAAAAGGTGGGCAGATAACAGTGAAGAGTGTGAAACCTATGAACAGTCATTCTTATACAAATGGGGAAAATGCAGATGTGTCCTGGTCTTAGAATATATCCGTGGAATAATCATGTAGGCTATTAACTTAATATCATCATAGACCTATTTGTAGCAATGTCACGGCTTAGGACTGATAAATTCCAGAATTGAGGTTGTAATGTACATTACGTAGCCAACAACAAACAGATATAAAAAGTGAACTTTAGCTTGATCATGTCATAGTCTATGAAGTTATTTGGTAGCCTATTGCTATGTGACATAGTGAACAATAATTTGGTAACACTTCGGGACCTCTGCCGGTCATTTTAGACAACACTATTTGGGAAGGACCACGCAGGATATTTCCACATATAATTAAAATTAGGCTATTAATTCACACTACGCAACTAAATAATATATCACACACTTTTTGGATAAAAGATAGTTCATGTCTACATGAAAAAAAATCTTTATTTAAAAAGATCTTTATTTATGTAGCCTATCTAGGCCTATGTATGCATTTACTTATTTATTTACTCATCTTCTAACGTTACCGTGGTATAGATCCTTTGCTTGCATAATGTTACACTTTTATAGAATGGCCATTCTATCCTCTTGGCTTTTATTTTGATATATTTACTTTTACTTCCGTGTCACCTGTCTGCCTTTCTTCATTCTTGAATTCAAAAGGAAAAAATTAAAAAAGGACCCTTTTTTTAATTTGGTTTTCTCATTTTTTTTGTTTTTTGATTCCGGCAACAAAAACAGAAAAACGGCTCTGTTTTTCCCAATCACCCACCGTTATAACATTGACATGGTTTTAAATACTGTAATAATACATTTTTTGGGTCTCTGTAAATATTATAAAAAGTACAGTCTAGACCTCCTCTATAGGACAAGTGCAATGAGATAACTTCTGTTAAGAATTGGCGCTATATAAATAAAATTGAATTGAATCAATAAAAATAAGAAAATACATTTTAAATTAAATATACATTCCTCTATCATTACATGTGGCGTTATTGACTACTTTTACTCTAATACGACCTAGTAAAATAGGTTACTACCATATTAACCTTTTCTTATCAAAGAGCTGAGAACATTTTTTTTCATGTTTTTCTATCACTGTTTCCTGTTTTATTTTGATAGAGACTTCTCCTCATGTGTCATGTAACTTTACTCCTTGTTTTTGTGTGTTTTCCCTCCAGTTTTGACTGTTTGATTAGTTTCACCTGTGTCTAGTTATCTTTCCCTCACTGTGTATTTCCCTTGTCTCCTTGCCAGTTCATCTTTGTCTTCACATCAAGTGTCCTAGCTATTTCCCGAGTGTTCCCGGTATTATTGGACTTCAACAGTGTTTTCTCAGACTTTGCTCGGTTTATGAATTTTGGATTCTGCCTGCCTCTCCCTTGGATTTGTTTCCCTGTGTTGGACTGCTTTACCAGTTATGACCTTTGCCTATCTCATTACAACTCTGTAAGCCTTTTGATTTTGCAATTAAATCATTGAACTGCTAGCTCTGCCTCTGGTGTCTGCATTTGGGTCCCCTTCCTCGTGTTCCCTGTTACCCTGCTTGAACTAGTTGACAGTTTTTTGATTCTGACACCAAAAAGTTTTTTCCGTTTTTCTGTTTTTGGTTTTGAAACAAGTAACAGATTAACGTTTTTGTTATGTTTTTATTATTTTATTACAAATTAATTACGGATTATCCGATGATAATAGGGTTTGTGTATCATAATAATAATAATAACAATAATAATAATAATAATAATAAAACTTTATAGAGCACTTATCAAAACAAAGTACAACAGTGCTTCACAACAAGCAAAATAAAATACCACAGTGAATGATTAAATATAAAGAAATAAAATACATAAAAGAAACAAAAGCAATAAAATGAACAGCCAGTTCAGGTAAAATCAGGATATGCTTTCAGATAAAAATGTGTTTTGAGAAGAGACTTAAACAAAGCCAGTGACTCAGACAACCTAATTTCTTCAGGCAAGTTGTTCCAGCGCCTTAGGGCCCTGATAGCAAAAGCTCTGTCCCCTTTAGTTTTCATCCTGGACTCAGGAACAGACAGAAGACCCTTGCCCGAAGATCTCAAACTACGTGAAGGTCCATAAGGTATTACAAGGTCTAAAATATGGTCTGTTTTAGGATTGATTTTAAGATCTTGTTGATTACTTTTAAGGCTCTTCATGGCCTGGCTCCAAACAGGGAGCCAATGTAAAGAGGCTAAAACAGGTGTGATGTGGTCATACTTCTTGGTTCTGGTTAACAGCCTAGCAGCTGAGTTTTGTACAGTCTGCAGTCGTGTCAACGTTTTTTGATTAAGACAAGTGAACAGGCTGTTGCAATAATCGAGGCGTGAGGAGATAAAAGCATGTACAACAGTTTCTGCATCACTAAGATTTAAAATAGATCAGATTTCTGCAATGTTTCTGAGGTGTTAAAAACATGACAAGCTTAGTGATATGTTGCTCAAAACATAAATTGCTATCAAACAGGACACCGTTTCTTGCAACAGGCTTGATATGTTGTGACAGGTTACCAGTAGATGGCAGTATTTGTTTAGTGATATGTTGGGGCCCAATAACAAGGATTTCAGTTTTATTTGAGTTAAGCTGAAGAAAATTTATCAACATCCAAAGACAGGCAGTCCTGCAGAGAACTCAGCATACTAAGGTCAGTGGGCTTGACAGGGACGTACAACTGAGTGTCATCCACGTAACAATGAAAAGAAATACCATGTCTGCGGATTACATGACCCAAAGGAAGCATGTATAAGGAGAACAGTATTGGTCCCAGAATTAAACCTTGAGGCACACCATACTTGATATGGGAAAAGGATTGAATACATGCCTGCGTCTGCATTCATTAAAAGGTCATTGGTGACTTTGAGAAGGGCTGTCTCAGTGCTGTGGTGTTGACGAAAGCCAGATTGGAACTTTCCAAAGGTATTATTGTTTTCCACAGCAGCAAGAAGCTGCTTAGATACAAGTTTTTCGAGAATATTCAAAATAAAAGGCAATTTGGAGATTGGATAGTTATCCAGGAGGGTGGGATCAAGCCCAGGTTTTTTTAGGACTGGCTGGACACAAGCTGTTTTAAAGTAATCAGGGATGCAGCCAGTAGACAGTGAGCTGTTAAAAATAATTTGTAAAAGGGGCGCAATACAATCCATAACTTCCAATAAAAACCTAGTTGGGATTTTGTCCAGAGGGCTGAAGGATACTCTCATAAGAGACATGATGTCTGCAAGTTCAGGCAGAGTAACAGCAGAAAAATTGCTCAAAGAATCCCTGAGCGGGTGATCCACATCTAAAAAGGCAGGGTTGGGGGTGATATCAGATCTTATTAACTCCACCTTACCAGCAAAGTGCAAAAGAAACTTTTCACAATCAGCAGGGGCACAATGAGAGGCAGGGTTAACTAACTGATCCACAGTCTTAAACAGGAATCTGGGGTTGTGCTGATGGGCAGAAATAAGTGCAGAGAAATTACATGTTCTTGCATCCTTCACCATCCTATTATGAAGGAGTAATAACTCTTTCATGGCCACAAAGTGGACCTGGAGACCTGATTTCTTCCATCTGCGTTCTGCTCTTCCGCATTTCTTTTTACAGCTTTGAATGCTGTTATTTAACCATGCTGTTTTCTAGTCTTTGGGTTTGGTCTATTTTTCAGAGGAGCTATGAGATCTAAGGTTGAAGAACGCAGGTAGTTAAAATAATCAACCAAATTGTTGGTGTTGGAAGAATCGGGAAACACATTGCCAGGAGAATTTAACAGTGTACAGAATTCTGAGGCATTATGCTCATTAAGGGTGTGTGTGTACTTAGAGCGGGATAAGACAGAACTAGCAGCCTGTGTTTCACAGTTAAAAACAATGCATAGGTGATCAGATACAAACATGTCCCTGATTTCCACAGATGGAGTTTTCAGGCCCAAAGTAAAGACTAGGTCTGTGCAGGAATGAGTTTAGCCAGACACATGTTGTTGAAAGTTAAGAGTTAGTGATATTTAAAAAATCAGCAGCAAGGGCATTAGAGGAGTCATCAACATGAATATTAAAATCACCACAAAGAACAATTCTATCATCATTTAAAACAAGACTGGATAAAAACTCCACATACTTCCAACAAGACGGAGCCAGCTGGTTTAGGGGGGTGATAAATAATAGCAAATATGACCGGGAGGGGGCCACCAAGGTTAAACATGAGCACTTCAAAGGAGGAAAAATCATTGCAAGCTATGAGGTTACACTTTAAATGCTTCCTATAGACAGTAACAAGGCCCCCACCTCGACCACAAACCCTAGGGCAGCTAAAGCAGTCATAATCTGGAGGGCACAATTCAGCTAGCTGACTGTGTTCACCAGGATATAACCAGGATTCTGTTAAAAACATGAAATCTAAATCAGTAGAAGAGATAAAATCATTTAAAATAAAACATTTTGTTAGAGAGGGACCTTACATTGAGAAAAGCCATCTTAAAAAGTCTGTGCTGGTTCAGATTTGAGGTTGAGAGTGGAGGTAGGGTTTTGGCCCGGATCTTTATTAAGTTATTATTATTGCTGTGTCGGCTGTGTCTGTTTCGTATTAAAGACTTATGCAAAATTACCACAGGAATTTTAAATGTAGCACTAGATGGATCCAGGCTCCAAATAGCAGCATTATGATTAGTCCACAAGGGGGAGTTAGTGACAGCAGAGGGTGCATGGCTGTTTTTGGTGGGCAGAAAAGAGAAAGAAGAAGAATGAGGGGAAACAGGTGATGTAAATAGTCAACTATGTGTCATCCATTTATGCAAACACTAAAGGGTACCTTGTGTGTCTGTATAGAACGCTGAGCAGCGTGACAAAAAGTCGGAATATGACATCCAGGGAATGAAACCGGGCGGGGGACTCTGGGTGTTACAAATAGAACTGATTCACCAAACGTTGATAGGCTACGTTTTATAAAGACATCCCAGGTTGGTCAATCTACTCTCACTAAGTTGTGCAGTATTTGTCTTACAGGTACTAAATTACTAATGAAGCTGATTTAACGACAGTGGCCACTAGATGCCGCTGTACAACGTGACTCAAAGACTCAATTAGTGGAACAAGAGCATTATTGTCTCCTCTTACTGTATTCATTGTGCATCACAGGATAGCTAAACTCCCATGCTTAAAAACATATTATTGAGGATGAAACATTATTTCACCGGTGGGGTTTCATGTAGGAAACCTTGCACACTGTGGGAAATGCTATTTGTGTGCACTTGGTCACTCCAATGTTCATAACAGGCTACAGTCCGTCTGTCATCAAATTCCTTTTAATTGACATTCAATTTTAATTTCAAAAATGCTTTACAAACTTTTTATTTGAATCTGCATGCTCCGCCAGGTAAGTGCATGCTGCAGATCAGACTGCGCATTGTATTTTGTTGTTTTTTGATTTCTTGTTCATTAGATTACCCATTTCAAAATGAAAACAAGAAAACACAGGGTCATATTCCTTTATTAAAGCCTACAAAAAAAGAAATCAAAATTCTGACCAGTTATTCCGTTTTTCGTTTGCCAGATTGAATGGAATAATTGAATGATCGGATGATACAAGGACCCAACATAATTTCGTTGTTGGTAAATTTGAATAACTAATAAGAGTCATGCTTTTGCTGGTCTATCATGTAATATTCGTGCAAGTATAAAAGTAAGGATATTTTCAGTGCAGTCATTCTTTCACACTTGTTTTCCTTCTCACATTAGTGAATCCAGTAACAGTTCTGTGACTCTCATGCCAATTATAGTTCAACATCAAAGTCCAGTTTGCTGAAATTATGACATTTAGGAATGTTTCAGCAAAAGTTTAAATTACTCCCTGTCCTGTTTCCTTATTTCATGTGAAGAGTGTTTGTCTGGTGTGTTCCACACATCAAAATAAACATCCACTCATGTCCTTGGAGTCAGGCCGACTGCTCCGACTATCTAACAGTAAACTCCTGATGACACTCAGATCTGTACTTGCAGTGACATTGTACTCTGCCCAACACTGGGCTTTTATAGCCCATCAGTGAGAAAACAAATACTCAGTCACTATACACATCAGCCCCAATACTGAGGTCAACAACTGTGTCTTTCTTCGCTGGAGGGATTCTCGATGCCACTGCAAATTCATTGTTACGGCTTCTATTCAGAGACTCCCAGATAGTTTTGATATTATTATTCATGGGTTTTCTGTAATGCAGACTGAGATGTGTCGGTCTTCTGTGGAACTAAAATAAAACCCCAGTAGTGTCCCCTACTACGTATAGTATTTGTTACATCTCACAATACAAAGTGTTCAACTGGAGCAAGCACCATGATGATGAATTTGCTGTTTTAGAGCCTTACCAGTGGTGTATGGAGGATAATTTGTCCCAGAAAAAAAATCAACAGAAAAATGGAAAAATCAAAGAGAAAATGTCAAATGAACTGATTATTAGGTCAGATAAAAAGAAAAAGTAAACTGAAACAAGGAAATTGGACATTGAAATGAAAAACTGATATTGCAACATGGCAATTTGAAAATGGAAAGTGAAATTTAAATCCTTGAAATATAAAGTAGAAAATCTTTAATGTAAATGATCTAATTAAAATGTGAAAGGATACGTTTACATTTTGTAAAGTCTGTCTTAATACATTACTCACAAGCCCATGTGTACATTGAAAGAGGCTTTGGTTGTTCTAATTGTTCGTCCTGTCCTAGCAATAAAGAGATCCCTTAGAGAGGGAGACATAATGCAAAGACCACGTAGAATTTTAGATTTTTTGTTTTCAGTGATATATCTTGACAACTATTGAAAGGATTGCCATGAAATTTGGTAAACATTCCTGTTCCCCTCCAGATGAGTTTGTAACCCACATAAAGGTATATGGGCACTAAAGGGTTTACACCTTACAACTCAAGCTGTTTTGACCAAGGGCAACCTCCAGGTCTGAAAAGTGAAGGCAATTCAGAAGTGCCTTAAACCTGCATTCTTTCTAATGGCCAGCAGGGGGCGACTCCATTGGTTGCAAAAAGAAGTCAGATTGTGAAGAAGTTTATGAGAAAATGACCATAATTCTCACTTGATTTATTATCTCAGTAAACATGCTTCTACTGAGTTTACGGTCTCAATCACCAGTTTCAAGCCTTCTTCAATACAGCATGATGTTCAATTTGTAAATTATGGTCACATTTAGAGTAAATTAGACGATGAACAGGGTATGCTTTAGGGCGTGGCTACCTTGTGACAAGTCCTACCACTGTAACCTGTCAATCAGGATAGAGGCGATGTGTACTGCTGCACTGTGTACATTTAACTAGCTGTGAGCTTGTTTTTGGGTGCTGTCGGTGTTTTCGTCCAAGAACTTTGACCCTTTCACAGTGTGTTATTTCACACTTTTTTTTTTTGACTTCATGAAAGTTAATTGTAACA
This sequence comes from Siniperca chuatsi, assembly GCF_020085105.1. NCBI lineage: Eukaryota > Metazoa > Chordata > Actinopteri > Centrarchiformes > Sinipercidae > Siniperca > Siniperca chuatsi. The sequence continues at coordinate 28,846,814 of NC_058050.1, read as the reverse complement.
TTCTGGTTGCCCTCAAAATGTCTTGTTCAGTGTTTGGTTGAATTAAAGGATACTTTAAGGAGTCGGTGTTCATTTTTTCCAGTAAGTACATTTTGTTTTAAGCCTGTTTTGTGCAAGCCAAAAGTAGCATCTCAATTAATATCACAGTTAACGTGAATTACGGATGCTAGCTCTACTCTCTCATCCAAATATGGTCACTTCTGTCTCCAAAAAACCAAGATGGCAACAGCCAAAATGCCAAACCGTTCACAAACAAGTGGGTGACGTGGCTACGTCCACTTCTTTTATACAGTCTATGGTTTTGACCCTCAGGACATCCCATCAGCTCACCCAGTGATGGAGTGCCCCGCCTGTTTGTGCCAGATTCCACCGATCAAGATAGAAGTGAAGCATGTGAAAACGCAGAGCTGTGAACTCTGGTTGATAAATAAGAAAGCATAAGTGCAGAAATAAGTTATGCCTAACTAGACTATCAGTCTTGTTTCTTGACTGTTTAGAGACGTTTTGTCACTATGCCAAAGGGAGTTGGATTGTTTTTCAGTTTCTGTTTAAAGGGATTATAATTTATAATTTATTTCATTTACATGACCAATGCCTTGTTTTAATGATACCAGATGTGTGGTGGTTTTGGTGTATCACTTCCTGGTTTATTTTGTAGCAGTCTCCTTCCCTTGTGTGTCTTGTGTTTTTACTTCCTGTCTGTGTTTTCCCTCCAGTTTTGATTGTTGGTCCTCCCTTGATTGTTGGCACCTGTGTCTTGTTATCTCACCTCCCCTAGGGTATTTAGTCTTGGTCTTTTCTTTGTTCTGTTCGGATCATTGTTGTACACATGGTGTTGTTCCTGGCCAAGCCCTTGACTGAGTTTATCTTGGATTCTTTGTTCTCTGGTGAACCTTGTTTGGATTTTGGAATTTTGGATTTTTGGATTTTGGCTTTTGTCTGCTCATTACCTGTCTGCTCACCTCTGCCTGTTCTTGCCTGCATTCCACCCAACAATAAACACGGTAGTCATCCAGCTACTTCCGCTTCCTCGTCATCTGCTTTTGGGTCCACATACTTCTCTATTTAGCACCTCGCCTCACGACAGAATGATCCGCCCAAACATGGACCCAGCAGGTAAAGACCCGGAAGTAGCACCCTACCACTTAGCGCTGGCTAACAGAGAGGTTCTGCTAGGCCAGCACAAACACTTACTCCAGTTTCTGACAGACAGCCATCAGGCCATGGTTTCCCAAATCATTCAGCGAACCCAGCAGGTCTCCCGACTCACCACTCAGCTCTCGACAGCCGGCACTGCCTCGCCTCCAGATTCTGGTCACTCTCCACCACTCCCTGTCTCTGCTGGATGGCAGGAGCCATTCCTCCCTGTCTCTGCTGGATGGCAGGAGCCATTCCTCCCTGTCTCTGCTGGATGGCAGGAGCCATTCCTCCCTGTCTCTGCTGGATGGCAGCAGCCGCACCCTGTCCTCGCCTCCGCCGCTGGATCGCAGCCGCACCCTGTCCTCGCCTCCGCCGCTGGATCGCAGCCGCACCCTGTCCTCGCCTCCGCCGCTGGATCGCAGCCGCACCCTGTCCTCGCCTGCCGCTGGATCGCAGCCGCACTGCTGTCCTCGCCTCTGCCGCTGGATCGCAGCCGCACCCTGTCCTCGCCTCCGCCGCTGGATCGCAGCAGCCTTCGCTCCCTGTCGCCGCTGGATCGCAGCCGCACCCTGTCGTCGCTGCCGCTGGATATCAGCCGCACCCTGGACTCTCCGCCGGACCTCAGCAGCCCCCTGGACCCCCTGCTGGATCGCAGCTGACTTCTTTCCCGGCTGGATCGCAGCAGTTCCCTGAACTCTCTGCTGGATCGCAGCCGACTCGTTTCCCGGCTGGATCGCAGCAGTTCCCTGAACTCTCTGCTGGATCGCAGCCGACTCGTTTCCCGGCTGGATCGCAGCAGCTCCTTACTCCCAGGCCTGAGGTTCCGAAGACAGCACCATGTCCGGAGGTCCAGTCGCCAGTGCCATGTCCTGCTGCCACGCCGGTTCCAGTCCCTGCTGGATCGCAGCAGCTTCTTGGTCCAGAGCCGGCTCCATGTCCAGCCATCCAGCCGCCGGCTCCATGTCCAGCCATCCAGCCGCCGGCTCCCTGTCCCGAGGCCCAGCCGCCGGCTCCCTGTCCCGAGGCCCAGCCGCCGGCTCCAGATCCAGCCACCTCACCACCCTGTCTTGATGTCCCGCCGTTGCCGGCTCCACGTCCTGACGTCTCATTGCCAGTCCCCGGCCCCGCTGTACCGCCATTGGTCCCTGAGTGGATGGTCAGGCCTCCAGAAAGAGTCAGTGTCAGCCGCCAGCCTCCAGTGACTCTCCGTGTTTGTCGCCGGCCTCCAGTGACTCTCCGTGTTTGTCGCCGGCCTCCGGAGATCAGCTCTGAGGTCCCCAACTCCGCACCTGTCCAGCCCCCGGGCCGTCCGCCCGAGGTCCCCAGCTCTGCACCTGTCCAGCCCCAAGTCTCCCACCTGGCCCTTGAATCCCTCTTTGGCTTTTGTCTGCTCATTACCTGTCTGCTCACCTCTGCCTGTTCTTGCCTGCATTCCACCCAACAATAAACACGGTAGTCATCCAGCTACTTCCGCTTCCTCATTCTAAGGAAAATTTGTTACCTGGGTAAAGACAGATTTGAGACAAAAACAAGCAACAAGAGCAACGAAGTAGCTTAGCGCCTCTTCTCTGAGGAGAACAGACGGAGCGACCGGTTCCTCCATCTACACAATCGGAACACGGCACAGCAAAAGACTGCAATCGGAACTCCAATTCTTCCCCGCCCGGCATATCCACAACGGAACCGCCAGCTAACAACGCAGCACCAAAGCAACACAAAGCCTCACATGCTTTCTTGTTTCTGTGTTCATGCTCGTTCACACGAGACATACGGAGGCAGAACAAAGAAACATAGACACATTCTTTCTGGCGCGCACCCAGACCTGCACATGTGCACACACACACATGCTCTCCTTCTCACATGCACACACCACTTTTATTCTTTAGTGCATTTTTTTCATCTTGTGTGTTTTGCATTTGTTTATCTTTTAAATAAATGCTTGTGGATATACATGCTGGTTTCTTTAATATTGCAAAAAGAGGGAATATATCACCAACCTCTTCTATGTAGAACTCCAAATCCTTCAACCTACTAGCTATTGATGGTTATTTTGGTTATAGTTATTAATTTAATTATTAATCAGAGTTCCAAATTGATAGTTTAGTATATTTTGTATGATGATGATGAACAATTTTCTCCTCATGGCCTCTGTGTCATAGACATGTTCTGTGAGAACTCAAACATAAAACGTCCCACAAACCTCTTGTCACTTTCTTTAGAGCCTAAACAAACGGTCAGAACTCAAGGATGACATCAAAGGGGAAATTAAATGACAATTGCCCCATTTTACGACTGGTTTGGAGCCAACAGGTCTGATAACCTCCCACATCCCAGCATGTGAGCCAAAATCACACCATGCTGTGAACTCAGAGAAGGCAGAGACACGTCCAGACTGACAGAAGATGTTCTGTTTTACACTGAAATGAGTCAAATGTACATTAATTGATATACCGTGTTTAATTAATATTATAGGAAGGATGCAAAGTTTATTTCAACATGCTGATTTTGATGCAGGAACTGAACTAATCCAGAGAGATGTGTTCAGGGGGGATGCTGTCCCCCCTCCTCTTTTCATCCCTCTCAGAGAAGACAAGACAGTCCTGTGATCCCAAGGATATTAATACTGACATGTATTGATTTTATTTACTACTTAATTTGCTGTTATACGGATCTGTATGAATATACTGTATATTGGGACATATGTATGTGTGTGTGTGTGTGTGTGTTGTCATAATAACAACAGTTAACAGTTATTAAAATGGCTGTTATAATAACAGCCATTTTTCTGTAACTTACTTTAAGTCATTGTATGTATTCATTTCTTATTTTACCTCTTGCTACCTGATTTCAGGTTAATTCCCTCACAAAGTTAATTTGTGCATTATCTCTTGACTGATCAAGAGAAATGTCTTAGTGTAAAACTGAGCAAAATTTTAACTACATGTTAAATGGTGGAGAATGTTACTTAAATTACTGCTGCTTCCCTACGTATTCATTAGATACTGGTGGAGAATGCCAGCAGACACACATAGATTTCCTACAATTTTATGAGACTGAATTACTTAATTGGCTATTTATTTTTTCTTCTTTAAGAGTGGTGCCCCAATTCTATTATTAATTATTAAAAATAGTAATAAGACTAATTATTCTATTGTTTAATATAAATATTGGCGCCATTTAAACCATAATTCCCTACAGTAACATTGCTTCCAATTACTTCTGCCCATTTCTCCTTGATCGTTGCTCTCCATGCTAATGAACTACAAGATAACATTTGGATTAAGGAAAGAATATGACACTGATTGCCATACAAAACTGACATCCATGTATGCTCCCATTCATTCTTAATGAGAGTACAGAGTTTTCCAGATGCTGTTGTTACACTTTATCTTTCTTACACATTGGATTTATAAATCTAAGATCTTTTTCACATGGAGTTCAAGCAAATTGGACCATCACATAAAAATGTTACTCTCTCTTCTTTCCGTCTGGTGGTCTCTCCTCTCTTATCATAGTTGGTAATGAGGCCTAGAGCACAGCGTTGGCGATTACAGGAGGAGGACCAGAAACACCCAGAGAAAAGATTGCCTGAGAGAGGTTGAAAGGCTTTTTCTGCCCCTGGCCACCCTCACAACACACAACATCAACATCCCAGCCCCTTTAGCCAAATAATTATGTGAAATTGCAGGTTGTGGAAATACAGTTTTTTGTCATTGATTGCGTACAACAAATGTTTTCGGTGAGATTGGTTCATGTCATTTCAGGCACACAACACTCTCATTAAAGACAAATCAGCAAGGTAAGACAGACAAATAGACAGTCCTTTGGGATGTTCACCTGATGAGTCACTGCCACTGAGAATGAAAACAGTATCCTCCTGTGTGTCAAATCGTTTGTTCTGTTTCAAATGAAACACAGACCTGCACTTGAAAGGTGTATGCCTGGTAAAGTGTATGGCTGTGGTTGTCTGAAAATGTTACAGGGATTCTATTTTTACACATCGTCAGACTAATATATGATTTTACTTATACATCAGATCGATAATGCCATTTTGTTAAGAAAACTAATATGATGGTGGTTGAGGATGTTACTTGTCAGGTTCAGGGTAGGCAGTCTGTTAAACCCTACAAGGACACCTATATCACCCTGCTTAATGTGGTATTCTATTAATTTTGTGGTTCTAAGCAGACCTTGTTGTGGTGTTTTTGCTCTGCATCTCTGAGAAATCACTTGTCACTCACAGTCCAGAACAGGGACTGTTATGGTTAGGAGGATTTAGTTAAGTTTTTTCCAGTTTTATTATGAAATGCTCACCTCTCCTCATGTTTCTTGGTTAAATTCACTTCTTGCCTTTGTGTGTTTTCCCCCCTGTGTGATTGTCTGCCCTGATTAGTTTCACCTGTCCCTCATTATCCTAACTCCCCTAGTGTATTTAGTCTGTGTGTTCCCTTGTCTCAGTGCCAGTTCATCTTTGTACAATGTGTAAAGAGTTCCTGCCATTTTCCTAGTGTTTGTTTCCCCTAGTGTTTCTGGACTTTCTTTGTTTCCCTTGGACCTTGTCTGCACTTTTGGATTTTGATTCTTGCCTGCTCCCTGTTTGAACCTTTTGATTTTGACAAATCCTTGTACTGCACCTGCTCTGCCTCTGAGTCTGTGTTTGGGTCCTATTCCTCGTGTTCCCGGTTACCCTGCTTGCACCAACCGTGACAGGGAAAACTTTGGCTTTGAGGTGTTTCTGTTAATGAATTTGTATTTTAGGTACTGTGAAACTGATGCTTCTGTGTACTGTCAACTGTCAAAACAAAGATCTTCCTGACTGAAAATCTTCAAACTATTGTTATGTAGAAGGTCACACAACTGATTGGCGACTACTTTCTCAAGGATTTTAGAAAGAAAGGGGAGGTTAGATATAGGTCTATAGTTGGCTAAAACCCCTGGATCAAGAGTGGGCTTTTAAAGAAGAGGTTTAGTTACAGCTACTACAGGACTGTGGTACATAGCCTGTTAATAAAGACAGATTGATCTGTTGGGATTCACAATGGTTAAGGGACACCAAACTGTGTAGGTGTAGGTGTCCCTCTCCAGCGATCTTCATGCCAGTGAGTCTTCCCTCCAACGGTCTTCCCCATCTCCATACCTGCACACCTGTCTTTTCTGGCTGTAACCTGATAAATACCCATCTGTTTCCATATCAGTGTCTCCTGCCTGTCTGTCAGAGAGACCTTCACAACAAATAGGCTTATGCACAATAGTCTGCACAGATCCATGTATTCAAAATGTGCAACATCTCTTCCCCATAATTCATGCCATCCACACGGTTATCCTGACATCAGCTATTATGAACAGTCAATTTAAATAAATAAACTTAACTTGCAACACAAGATCTCGATCTTTGACCGTGTACAATATTTCAGAACAGCTGCCAATGTCATCACACAACAATTAACAATACAACTACAAAAAATAAAAATCCACAACACTCAAACTGAAGCAACAACAATGGAAACTGTACACACAAGACTCTTATTAGAAGGTTAACAACAGATATGATATGACAATCTGGGCAGTTTGTGTGTGTGTGCGTGTGTGTGTGTGTGTGTGTGTGCGAGAGAGAGAGAGCGAGCGCATTTAGTCTTGCTTACTGAAGATGAAGTCCATGCTCCTATCCTTCTTGACAAAGATGTTGATGACAGCATTGTAAAACTCCTCTGTCTTGGCCTTCAGTTTTATGAGTCTCTCTTTCTCGATTGATATGAGAGTCAGAGATGAACGTCTTCCTTGCTCCATCCTGTTGCGGCTGTGTGTTTTTATGGGTTTTAAGGCAGAACAAGACCTTTCCACTGATGCTGTGGTGGCTGGAATGGTCAACACCAATTTCAGTAGTTTTGTTGCCTGTGAAAAAGTCTGTTTAAGGTCATTTTCAAGCAGGAAAGCCAGCAGTTGAAGAAGTGTCCTTGACCATCTGTGAACTATATAATCCGATGAGGTCGGCCTTTAGCCTGACAAAATCAAAGTACTTGCCATATTTAATAATAATAAACTTTATTTTGTATAGCACCTTTCATACAAGAAATTCAGCTCAAAGTGCTTTACAACAAAGAAAATACATGCACCAAGTGCTTCACATAAAATACAAGACTGAACATAAAAACAGGGATAGAATGTCATAGTTAATGTTAAATAAGATGGAGTAAAAATAAGATGGGAATAGAATACATGCATCTTCACATGAAAATAGACATAGAATGATAGAATGTCATACTTATTGTAAAATAAAAATGAGGATAATAACAATTAGATGGGAAATAAAACCCACTAAATAATCATAATTAAAAAATAAAGTTAAAAAGTAGAATACATAAAATGGATAAAATCTAGTAAAACACAGCATTTTAAAAGAAGTGTAGCAGTGTATGAATGCGAAGCAAAGAGCAAAAAGAGTTCCGTGCCTGTATCAGGAAAGTCATATCTAGTTAAATACTAAAGTGAAGAGATACGTTTTAACTTTCTTTTAAAAATATTTAGTGAGCTGGCTTCCCTGATATCTATAGGTAGTGTGTTCCATAGCTTTGAGGCGTAATTGACAAAGGCTGCATTTAGCGAGGTTATGCAGTTTTGTGTCATCAAAGTGGGCTGACAACTCATTCATCTTTTTACAGTCAACTAAAGCCAGAAAATCAATTTCTCCCAAATTCTTGAATCTTGCCTCCATATGAACATTGATTTGCCGATGTCCATCACCTTGGTCTGGAGAATACGGTACAATGCAGCCACAGTATGAATCCAGAGACAATAGTTAGTGCCTCTCCATCCCAATTATCAGGGTTTTCTTGAATAAGATTGAAAACCTCGCGAAGCTCTGCATGGTAGAACATGATGATCTGACCAAGCCTCGAGTTTGAGTTCCATCTGGTAGATGCTGCCCATGGAATGCATTGTTTCACCACTTCATCAAATAGATTGGTGCATTTCGTAGACTTGCTTAAATAAGCAGCAAGGCCTTCCACAGGAAGAAACATGCTCTTTTTAAAAATGGGAGTGATGAAGAGAATGAAAATGACTGATTAGAGCCGAGATTAAAAAAGCTAAACTTAGGTATAAGGAGAAAATTGAGAAGTTTAAAAGTAATGATTTAAATAGTGTATGGAATGGTACTGTATGTCAGTCATGGCAGGTATTGTGGAGGAAAGTAATAAAATTATACAATTGGATGGTTTTAAATCCGACAAAGGGCTAGATTTGATACAAATGATTTTAAGAACAAGTTGATGAGATGAGAGGGAGTCAGGCTCATACTCCATCAAACTAAGACTAAGAAGAGCCCGGGCCTTGATAATATCTCTGGTCACCTTCTGAAACACTGTGCAGATAAAAAAAAATCTCTGCAGGGCTGTGTTCTGTCACCTGTTTTATGAAACACGTCCTCAGACCTAAACAACAAAATAGGTTGATTGTCCATGACTCCCATAATAACACATACAAGGTACAAGTTTCAAGGTAACTTTATTAAAGTAATTTATTATTATACAACATAAGGTTGTACAACGAAATTAAGTTAGTAGTCCCTTCATGCTACACCCAGGAAATAATTCAGTGCATTTTTTGAATTTGCATCTGGGGGAAGACAGCAGCAACAAGATAGTGAAGATAATAATATGGTTATTATCTTCACATAAACTGATCGACATCTGAAAACAGTGTCCATCCACTTTTTCTATGTATTAACACCAAGCACCATTGATATCTTGCCGGAGTCTTGCACTCGCACTCAGCTCGGAACACAGTCCACCCACTGAGTGTTTGATCCAGGATGTTGGTGGAGCAGGTCTCTGCAAAGATGTTGGCACATCAGTCTCAGATTTCCCATTGCTTTGCCAGCCTGAGTCCCATTTCATCCAGACTGGACATTAGCAAGGAGCAGCCTTAAGTCCAAACTGGGCCAGCATGGCTCCTATCCCGGCTCTTCCTCTCCTCCCAAGGTGATCAAACAGCACCCTCCGTGGTGTCTGGTCCGGTTGATCTGGCTGGATGGATCGGCTCAAGGTCCGCTACTCTAATCCAAATTGGGTTAAAATAAGTACACTATGTTAACTTACATCACGTGACGTAAGTCACATACGCAATGTAACTTAAGTAACTTAAAACTTAAAACCAAAAGTCAACATTGACTTTGGCCACTATAGGTCGCCACCTAACAATTAACGTAAATTTGGGTTGTAATAAGCTGCGTGCATATTCGACCTATACAGCTGTTCTTCTGGTGAGGATGGGCTGGTTTTATACATGCTGTACACTGATGACTACAAACGTTCCCATCCTGGTAGACACATCCTGAAGTTTGCAGATGACTGTTAGATGGGAGTGATTATGCTCACAGCCCAGTGGTTGATGACTTTGTTCAGTGGTGTGATAGTGTGTTTTTTTAAACTGTCACTTAAACTAAAGATATGTGTGTACATTTTAGAAGAAAACCCTACACGCCCATTCAGACAGTCGTTATGGGTCAGATCATTGAACTGATTGAAGTTCAGTGTTACAAATATCTGGGTACTATAATTGACAATAAGCTGATATTCAATGACAACACAGTGGCAATTTGTAAAAAAAAGCCCAGCAACGACTGCACTTCCTCTGGAAACGCAACTAGTTTGGGGTGTGCAGTAAGCCCATGACGCTCTTCAACAGCTCCATGGTAGAGTCAGTCATGACCTTCTCTTTTATTACTTGGTTTGGTAATCTCTTAATAGGTGACAAGAACAGATTGCAAAATCAGAATCAGAATCAGAAATACTTTATTGATACCCGACGGGAAACTCTTTTATGTAGATACATATAGATAAAGTGGCCAGTAAGATCATTGGTGATAAAACTGCCTTATCTGTCTCACATTTTCCATATCAGAGCAATTTCAAAGACAAGATATTTTACAGTGCCTCTTCATCCTCTGAGAGTTTGAGCTTTTACCCTCTGGGTGGAGATTTAGACTACCAAAGGCCAGTTCTAACGGGATGAATAATTATTTCATCTCTCAGGCCACCAAACTGTTAAATACTCATGATGACTGAGCTGATGATTAGTTTCCCATATAACTACTAGGGGTTGATGATGTCTTTGGCGATGGCTAAATATACTCTTGGTTTCTTGTTGTCCATCCTCATCCCTTCCGTCACCATCTGGTACACTGGTGCCACTGCCAAGGACAAGAGCAGACTGCAACTTGGTACTGCGACAACAACAACGGCTTTCCTCTGCCGTTTGCCCACCACCACACGTCTGGTTGGTTCACCATTACCATTGTGTCAGTCTGAATCTGGAAGTCCCACAGGATCTTGGCTCAGTCATTCTCTACCACCTTTGGAGGTGTTTCCCACTTTGACCTTGGGGTTTCCAGTCCATACTCCGTGCAGATGTTCCTGTACACTATGCCAGCCACTTGGTTATGGCGCTCCATGTATGCTTTCCCTGCCAGCATCTTACACCCTGCAGTTATGTGCTGAATTGTCTCAGGGGCCTCTTTGCACAGCCTACACCTTGGGTCTTGTCTGGTGTGGTAGATCTGGGCCTCTATTGCTCTGGTGCTCAGGGCCTGCACCTGTGCAGCCATGATGAGTGCCTCTGTGCTGTCCTTCAGTCCGGCCCACTCTAGCCATTGGTAGGATTTCTTGATATCAGCCACTTCAGTTATGTTCCGGTGGTACATCCCATGTAGGGGTTTGTCCTCCCATGATGGTCCCTCCTCCAGCACCTCTTCCTCTGTTCCCCATTGCTTGAGACATTCACTGAGCACGTCATCTGTTGGGGCCTTATCATTGATGTACTTGTGGATCTTGGATGTTTCATCCTGGATAGTGGCTCTCACACTGACTAGTCCACGGCCGCCTTCCTTACGGCTAGCGTACAGTCTCAGGGTGCTGGATTTGGGATGGAACCCTCCATGCATGGTGAGGAGCTTTCGCGTCTTAACGTCTGTGGTCTGTATCTCTTCCTTTGGCCACCTTATTATTCCCGCAGGATATCTGATCACTGGCAGGGTGTAGCTGTTTATTGCCAGGGCCTTGTTCTTGCCATTGAGCTGACTTCTTAGGACTTGCCTTACTCGTTGGAGGTATTTGGCCGTTGCTGTTTTCCTTGTTGCTCTTCGAGGTTGCCATTTGCTTGTGGTATTCCAAGGTACTTGTAACCATCCTCAATGTCTGCTATTGTTCCATCTGGGAGTGAGACCCCTTCTGTGTGGACTACCTTCCCTCTCTTTGTCACCATTCGACTACACTTCTCAAGCCCGAATGACATCCCAATGTCAGAGCTGTAGATCCTGGTGGTGTGGATCAGTGAGTCGATGTCCCGCTCGCTCTTAATGTATAGCTTGATGTAGAGGAGGTGACTGATGGTGGCCCCGTTCCTGAGTCGGTATCCATAGCCAGTCTTGTTGATTAATTGGTTGAGGGGGTTCAGACCTCTGCAGAACAGCAGTGGGGACAGAGCATCTCCTTGGTATATGCCACATTTGATGGACACTTGTGTAAGTGGCTTGCCATTGGCCTCAAGGGTGGTTTTCCACAGCCTCATCGAGTTTTCAATGAAGTGTCTTAGAGTCCTGTTGATGTTGTACATCTCCAAGCATTCAGTGATCCATGTGTGTGGCATTGAGTCATATGCTTTCTTGTAATCAATCCAGGCAGTGCACAGGTTGGTGTGTCGGGTTCTGCAGTCTTGGGTGACTGTTCTGTCAACCAGGAGTTGGTGTTTGGCTCCTCTGGTTTCTTTACCGATGCCCTTCTGTGCTTTGCTCATGTATTGATCCATGTGCCCACTTATCTTAGCCGCGATGATGCCTGACATGAGCTACCATGTTGTGGAGAGACAGGTTATTGGCCGATAGTAAGCCATTCAGGGTGCTTCCCATCCCTTAGCAGCTGGTTCATTTGTGCTGCTAGGCGCTCGTGGAGTGCAGTGAACTTCTTTAGCCAGTAGGTGTGGATCCTGTCAGGGCCCGGTGCTGTCCAGTTTTTCATACCTGAGACTCTTTCTTGGATGTCTGCCACTGTGATGGTAACTGGATTCTGTTCAGGGAGGTTGCTGTGGTCCTCTCTCAGAGCCACCAGCCACTGTGCATCGCTGTTGTGTGATGCCACCCTCTCCCATATACTTTTCCAGTACTGTTCATTTTCCAGCCTTGGTGGTCTGGTCTGCTCTGCTGTTATTACCCTGCCATTGAGCATACACGTTCGCAGGTTGAGTTGCGAACAGCCGGTTTATTCTTCTGGCTTCATTATCTTTCGTGTACCTCTTTAGGCGGCTGGCCAAGGCTTGGAGCCTTTGTTTGGCCATTTCGAGTGCTTCAGGTATGGGCATCTGGGTGTACCTCTTGGGTACTTGTTTTCTCATTGCACCTCTCTCGGCCTTTCTGATGGTACTTCACTTAGCCGTTGTAATTGGCGTCGGGGTTGCCTTGCATTAATTCTCGCCATGATCTTATCTTTCAGGTCAGTCGCTGCCTCGTTCAGCGTGATTGCACTTGTTGGGGCTTCGTACCCAATCTCCGGTTGGGCAGCCGCCGTTGGCTCCCCCCTTGCCGTATCCTTCCTTGTCAATCTCAAGTTGTGATAGCAGTTGCCGCTTGTGGATGTTGGAACACTGAGCTACTAGTTGCTTCAATGTAAGCCTTGATTGTGGGTTTCGAACTAGAGTAGTAGCTTTCCAACAGAGCCTTGTTATCACAACAGAAATAAATAGAAAAATACACAAAGCCAAGTCTAAACAAATGTGTCTTGAGTTGCTTTTTTCAGGCGAGCAGCTGGGCAGCAAGGCAGGCGAGCAGCTGGGCAGCGAGGCAGGCGAGCAGCTGGGCAGGCGACCAGCTGTGGGAGCCACAGTTCCTCCTGGGGGGTTTCCCAGAAGGCAACAAGACAGCAACAGACTGAGGTACCCCTTGGCTTGCAGGCTGAGATGCTGACTGGAGACTAGCACATAGGAGGTAAGCATGCAGGGGGAGCTGGGGACCAGCAGTCCGGGGTGCAGGCTGATGCTGGCAGTCCGGGATGCAGGCTGATGACTGCGAGGACCACCGAGAGCCAGGTGGGTGCTCAGGTATGGGTTCGGAACTGGGACCGGTTCGGGACAGGCTGGTCTTCGGAAATACATAATCAATATTCAATCAAGAGTAAAAATAAGGTCCCAAGTATGTCCTCTGTGTGTAAAGTCTGAAACATGTTGAGTGAGATTAAAAGATATAATATAATATATATCAAATAATTTTAAAACTAGACGCAAAATATTATTTTATTTATATATATATATATATTTATATTATCAGAAACATCATCAACATGAATGTTAAAATCCCCAGCAATGATAAATCTGGATAGCCTGAGGAAAGAGTACAAAAAGTCACTGACCCAGTCACCCAGTGCTCGCCAACCGACATGCAAAGCATGCTCCTGAACACTGCGGCAAGCCCTCCACTGCGGCCAGAAATTCTGGGCAAAAGTAGGCCATAGTCCTTCGGACAGAGCTCGGTGAGAGGGCCATGATCCATATTCCTCTGCCAGGTTTCAGTCGGGAACAGAAAGTCTAATTTCCTAGACATGATGAGATCATTAAGCACAAACTACTTGTTTGCTATGGAACAAGCATTTAGCAGTGCCATTATGAGAGATGTATCAACAGGGGAATCCCGGGGCACACCCTGAGATAGGGTGCACAAATGACGGGGACTCTCTCTGCCACACAGGTAGATTCCACTGACTGGGGAAATTGTAATCGGCTCACCGGGAGAGTCAGGAAAGACAAGGGGAAGTCGTTCCACAGAGAAACAGGATATAGGCCTATCAAGGATACCAGGATTAGAAGCACTATGATCCACCATAGATGCTCTGATGAAAAGGAGTCTGGCGATCATACACCTGAGCACGTCCATCAGGGAAAAAACATAGCAACTCACAGGAAAGGGTAGAACACAACGGGAAAGCCCAGCAGCGGCAAAGCCAAACACAGCCATCATACCAGTAGGCCAAAGATTTTGGCTGACCCCTCCCACCCTGTACACAAAATTTTTGACACTCCCCTCCGGCAGGAGGCTGCGGTCTATCAGGATCAAAACTGCCATGAGAACCCTTTCTTCCCGTCTGCAGCTGGCCTCATAAACAAGGCCCGGGACCCCCACTGACACAGACTCTTATCCCCTCCAATAGACACTAAATGTTACATTAATGTAAAGTCTCCACACACTGATCTTTTGGACTATTATCTCTGTTCATTGCAAATATTCTTTATAGTAACATACTGTGAACTTTTGCACATTCCTCTGCCAATATTTTGCACATTTCTGCACAAACTGTACCACTCTTTCATTTTAAAAACATATATCGCACATTATTTTTGTCTTCGTTGTCTGTTGTGATTGTGTGGACATTGGCCTGGGCTGACGTTAGATTCCCAGCCTGAATTATTATCCCAGCCCAGCCCTGCCATCTCCTGGGTTTAAGACCAAAAATGGACTTGTGTCTGAAAAAAAAAAAACAACTTTAATCTCCAGTTCTTCACAAGGTTTTTAACCTGTTGCTTAAAAGAAAGACATCATCAGGCCAAAACAAGCAACAACATTGCATTCAACACAAGCTTGAGTTGAGTGTGGTGAGAATGTAAAATATTAACCCTCCTATTAAGTTTTTTAAAAAATTACATGCAGCATTTTAAAGTGTTGGACAGCTCATTTTACCCTGGCAGACCAATCAGAACCAGTCCACAGAACAAAACCAGTCCTAACAACTAAAACACGCTTTTATTTTGAGTCTGTGCAACTATTTACATATATGAATCCAGGTCAAATTGATCAACAAACATTGTCATTGTATACAAATTGGGTACAGATATTCACAACACAGTGTGTTGTGTGTCCACATTTTACACATAAGGCCGTGACCCTAAATGAGGAAAAGTCAAAACATTTCAGGGAACAAAAGGGATGATTAACAGTATTTTATGCAACGAAAAAGCTAATATATAATAGGATGGCTAAAGGCAGACTGCAGTTTACAAAGAACTTTTGAGAGAGAAGATCCACAGCAATATACTGGAAACCATATCTTCATAGCAATGAGTGTGACTTGCATGTTCGTTAACACCTTTGGTAAGGACAGTCTCATTGTGTTATAGTGGTCAGCTATGAAGGGTAGCAAATATTAGGCTTTTCTACCCTCCAACACTGAACATCTCAGACCATATTTGGAGCAAGGAATTTAAAACAACAACAACTACAAAATATTTGGGGAACACAGTCTCAAATGATTTGTATAGACCATCAAAAGCCCATACTGGTCTGGTGAAACCATGTCCTGACTGTAGCTTAGTTGCCAGGCAGTTGTAGTAGGCTACAATGTTCATTCATATTTCAAAGCAAGGTATAACAGTCTACATACATTGGCATCCAGGAGCAGGGAGAGGTCACGCAGCCAGCAAGGGATGTCTTGCCCTGTACCTCTCTGATTACCAATTACTGCTGTGCTCTCCAGTGGAGGTTCAAGCCAAGCACCCGGCTCCATCTTAATGAGACAGAGGGCCACTGCTTTGCATCTGACATCAGCTTTCTAAATACCAGAGCAGATCAACCACAAAACCTGCGCTTTTTCTCTAAATGACAATACCAAGGAGCCATGGGATGAGATGCAACAGAGAGAGGGAATAGAGAGACAGGGAGAATAATAAAGAAGACATGGGGAAAGGCTGAACGGAGGAAGACAGAAGGAATAAAGAGAAAGATGCTGTTACCAGCGTTACCTGTCTTAATCTGCCCCTGCTCTTCCTTCTCATTTGTAAGGAATCCAAGGTTTTTGCTGATTTATAATTAGCTGACCCTGACACTAATTAGAAATGCTCTGTGCGTTGCCACTTTAGATTAGTGGACTGAATATTTCCCTTAATGTAGTCACCATGCCAATAAGTGGGACAAGACTTTGTTAAAGAGTAGCTCTGCAAGCACATCAAGACGCCATCAAGTGAACTCTGAAGAGGAGGACTGTCATTCTGCACTGATGGTGGGAACATAGTGACATCAAATGAAGATGTTAATATGTTGACCTGGACCAATGTTAAAACCTGTACAAATGCAGATGTTTGTTCATAATTACAGTTAAGTTAGCCCATTTATTGAAAAATGTCTCACTATAAGCAAATCATGTACAGCTTGAAAAGTTTGCTACTTTATTTCCCTGTTCTGTCTTTCAATTTCAATCAATAAGTTATAATTCAATTGAATTTAGAATTAAAAAAAAGAATATCAAAAGGCTCAAAAGACATAATCACCTTATAAAATTGCTACAATGAACATGCTAGCAAACAGTTGCTTATCTACACATCGAGAAGCAACATTTGCATTTATTTGTAGACGTGTTTGTGTCCACCTGATGAATGATCATTCTCCTTTTAGCTCTGGTTTAGTCTCTACCAACTCCTGAGAAAAATATCTATATATATATATATATATATATATATATATATATATATATATATATATATATATATATATATATATATATATATATATATAATAACTTGATTAAAAAAAAAAAAAGCTCTACTTCTCTCTTTTTAGAGCACGCCATGTGAAATTATTTCTCCGACTCGTCTTGTTTCTACTCTCCCTGTGTGTGTAACTCACTGGCTCGAGTCGCAATGCTCATTGGAATGCACAGATTTGATTGGCTGAGTAGCATCACGTGAGATGATTTACAACGCATGCAATTGGTCTGTGAGTTTCCTGTGCTGCTAAACCAGTGCCGTAAAGGCTAGAAAAGCTGTGCTGGTTAAAACAGAAATGCTCCATCAAAATTGAATCATTCTCAACAATTTTATTGCTATTCTCTGCAGCAGATGGGGGGAAAGAGAGAGTGCGGCAGTGTGACAAAGGCCGGGTCAGAAATAAACATAGCTGGGACCAAAAGTGCCCTTGAATGCTCGTAAACTTTTCTTCTCTTTTTTTTTTGCTGCTCACTTATTTTTTCAAATAATACAAATCTTTGTTTTGCAAATTGAGTGTTTATCTAACAATATAACAATGCCCCTAAAAATCAGTTTAATGGGCAAAAAAGGCTACGTTCTGAGAAAAAAAGACACAAGGAAGCCTTGGGTGCTCCCATTCCCCATCTCCCTTGTTAAAAATTAACAAATGGCCTTCTGCCAACACCTGTCTGTTTTGAGCCCAGCCACCGTCACTCTCTCTCGCTTGACCACATACTTGCTAGGCACACACACTAGACATACGCACTGAGATATTCCTTAAACTTATAACAACCAGCTAGATGCTAACTTGAGACTGTCCTCCCAACAAAAACAACAGCATCATGTCGTTTTGAGGCACTAGCTGAAATAACTGTGTTTATGTTCAAGTGACAAAGCCCTCAAGTGGCCATAGGAATTATGACAGGAGCAAAGGAGGAAGTCAGGTGAAGTTAGTTATAGAGTGACGAAGCGTAAAGGCTCAGACAGTCAGATCAGGCAAACTTATCCAGTAAGGGATGAGGCCGAGAATCATCAATCCGTGGATCAGGCAGGCAGAACAAAGGCTGGAAAGCTAGAGCGGAAGCAAACTAGACAATCTGGCGAAGACAGAGTGTAAATGGGCCAGTATACTGCAGGACTAATGAGGGAAATGGGAACAGGTGAGTATGTGGGTAGGGATGGTCAGGTGATGGATATGGCGAGAAAGGGGTTTCTGCAGGGTATGAGGGAGTGGCTGGATCTAAAATGATAGGGAGAGTTAGTATGTGGCAGAGAAAGCAGAGCAGGCAATAAAATGAATACCAGGAGCTGGCTCAAAGTCCATGTAGGGAGTAGGTCCAGGTGGATGGATATCTTAACAAAACATTTGATTTTAACACGGGAGACTGCTGTTTCCCATTTCCACCTGACAGTCAACATTGTTTTAGCATAACCACAATCGTCCCCTAACCCTAAACACGTCTTTATTATTGTAACCATGATGACGAATTTCCCTATAGCGCAGCAACGACTCATCCAAGAGGTCACAAAAGACCCCACAACAACATCCAATGAACTACAGGCCTCACTTGCCTCAGTTAAGGTCAGTGTTCATGACTCCACCATAAGAAAGACTGGGCAAAAATGGCCTGCATGGCAGAGCTCCAAGATGAAAACCACTGCTGAGCAAAAAGAACATTATGGCTCATCTCATTTTTGCCAGAAAACATCTTGATGATCCCCAAGACTTTTGGGAAAATACTCTGTGGACTGACGAGACAAAAGTTTAACTTTTTGGAAGGTGTGTGTCCCATTACATCTGCCGTAAAAGTAACACCGCATTTCAGAAAAAGAACATCATACCAACAGTAAAATATGGCGGTGGTAGTGTGATGGCCTGGGGCTGTTTTGCTGCTTCAGGGCCTGGAAGACTTGCTGTGATAAATGGAACCATGAATTCTGCTGTCCACCAAAAACTCCTGAAGGAGAATGTCCGGCCATCTGTTCGTGACCTCAAGCTGAAGCAAACTTGGGTTCTGCAGCAGGACAATGATCCAAAACACACCAGCAAGTCCACCTCTGAATGGCTGAAGAAGAACAAAATGAAGACTTTGGAGTGGCCTAGTCAAAGTATGATGGTATGATTTATTGGATGACCAATAAAAATGATAATCTGCATGTCCATGCGATGTTGAGTGTGTATCAACATCGCATGGACATGCAGACAGTGTAAGTGTTATGACTTAAGACTTTAGACTTTACTATCAAAGATGACAGTGTCAGAAAATACATGTTGATGGAACATTTTGAACAGTAAACTTGAAAGTTATTATATCTCATGACTGATAATTATAAATAAATACCCAAATGCAACAAGTCACGTTTTTCAGTCAAGTTTATACTTGTTTAAAGGTATGGTATTTTTGTATTTAATATGGATAAATCATACAACATTGTAAGTGTGTGTGTGTATATATATATATATATATATACATACATACATATATATAGTACAGAATATAAAGTGAAGAATCTAATATATTGTTTTTTGTAATTACCCTGAGAGTAACGTTTTCCATATAATAATGATAATTATTACTATATATGAAGTAGGATTAAACATTTCCCTTTTAATATCTGTTTAATCCTTTAATTAACTAATTTAGGTTATTAGGCCTGCTGGTGTTGTGATGATATTTATATGTTGTATGTTTGTGTTCATTAGAATGTATATGTTTGATTTTGTATTTTGGTCTGTTCTATTATGACTTTGATATTGTGTTTTTCTGTTTATTGTTTTGTTTGTTTTCTGGTGATTTATGTCATGGTCTTGTGAACAAAACAAAACAAAACCATGCATAAGGTGGACTTTACTGTGCAGGGTCTGACAAAAGGAATCCATATATGGGTAAAAGCTAACTAGCTAGTTATATACAGATACATGCATGCACAAATCAAAATCATGTGAAAATGCAAAATGTTGTAAATTTTGGGGGTTTTCTACTGATTTTATAACAAGCCTTATTTTAAAATCATTTTAAAAGCTCAATCCACCACTGGATTTGCCAAATAGTAGATCTCCAGTGAATGGTAATGCATTTCCCAGCTGCCAATAGTGCTAGATCAATATATATTTTATAATGTGAATTCCAAATTTCTTGTCTAGTAGAACCTAATATACAAAGAGGATTTAGCAATATATCATGATGTATGCACAGGATGAAATGTCACAATAGTCACAGGACTGAAACATATGCAAACTTTCTCACTCTGAGTGATGAGGTTGAGGATGGATGAACACAAAATTCTCTGCCAAAGTAAGAACAGAAATTATTTCACATGAAAGATTTCTGTATTTCTGCTCTGTTGGAAAAAGGTGATGTCATGTAATTCCATGCACTAATCAGCGTTTAGCAACATTTTAATCTAAATGTGATGACAATTAAGGGGTTGTTAGTTTATGTTACCAGTGTCACAAACAAATACAGAAATACTTTAGATTCAAAACAAAGTTCTGTGATACGCCAATACTATACACCCCACCATAACATTTATCCCTGTGAATGTAACTTGTAGCTTTATGGAGTATTTTCATTAAAGGTCGTGTGCAGGATTTAGTGGCATCTAGCAGTGAAATTACAGTTTGCAAACATTTAAATACCGCTCGCCTCACCCTCACTTTCCAAGCGTGTAAAGAAACTACGGTGGCCGCGAAACATGCAAAAAACACAAATTTGTTTGTCCGCTCTGGGCTAATGTAGAAACTTGGCGGTGCAACATGGAAGGGGACCTGCTCCTTACAGTATGTAGATAAAAACAGCTTATTCTAAGGTAATGAAAACACAATGATTCTTATGTTTAGGTGATTATACACTAATGAAAACATATAAATATTACATTCCATTTCTGCCAATAGCTCCTTCTAAATGTTACACACTGGACCTTTAAGTAAAAAAGTTGACAGACACCTTTTCATTGACCTACACGGTAAGCAGGATATTATTAGCTTCTGCTACACTGGGAATGTGCAGCATCCACTTCAACCATTTCCCAACATGCACCATGGAAATGACATTTATTCTAACTGATTTAAAAAGAAAGGCCAGGGGATGCTGAAGCAGTGAGCCATGTAGCAACTCCAGAGGCCAGCCACGACTCGTACAAGTAAACACAGTAGTTTAGGAAGAAGGCAGACTGTAGCTCAAGAGTTAGCACACTGATACTGTATCTCAGTCTGAGGTGTCCTTTTAACTACATGCG
This sequence comes from Siniperca chuatsi, assembly GCF_020085105.1. NCBI lineage: Eukaryota > Metazoa > Chordata > Actinopteri > Centrarchiformes > Sinipercidae > Siniperca > Siniperca chuatsi. The sequence continues at coordinate 28,825,940 of NC_058050.1, read as the reverse complement.
ACATGGAGCTCACACAACACAGACACACAGGTGGAATAACAGCAACTCCAAAGCAGCTGCCTCAGGAGAACAGGATGACACCCAGCACTGGCAGAGAGAGGGGCCGAGGCTAGGGAAGAATGAGAGAAAGAAAGTGTTTAGCCAGCTGAGAGAGGGGGTTTGAAGCACACTGAGATGAGACCCATAGTGTATTTAGCAGGGAGACTAAAACTGCAGAATGGGGATGAGAGGAGGGCAGGAAAGGGATTAAAAGCCTATCGACCGACTTGTGCAATCGCCTCTTACATTATATGAAGCCATGTTTAATTCAGGCATATGCTGTGAACAGGCAGAGATGAGCCAGCTAGGGCAAGGAGGAGGAGGAGGAATGGGGGACAGAAGAAAGGCCAAGATGGGAGGATTGTCCTAGTCAATCAGTTTGAAGATCTAACCAACCACAACAAGAAGCTGGTACTTGCTACACAACCAGGGCCTGTGTTTATCAAAAAAATATACTAAAGAATTTACTAAAAAGCTAACTTAGATTTTCTGGTTATAAAAATCAATTGGGATAAATCTCTTCTCGTTCCTCTGATTGCCTCAGCAAAACACTTCACATTAACAGCTATTCCACATATTCAGTGGCACAGCTCCAGGTTAGCTCCATGGTATAACCCCCAAACCTGCAAATTAAAGCAAACATCATGAAAACTTGAAAGGTAATGGCATTTCAACAACCTGGAAAAATCTTGTTTAGTCTGGCAGGATAGTCTTACTTACAGGAAGGCCCTCCGCAATGCCAGAGCAGGTTACTACTCATCATTCATAGAAGAAAATAAAAACAACCCCAGGTTTCTTTTCAGCACTGTAGCCAGGCTGACAGAGAGTCACAGCTCTGTTGAGCCATGTATTCCTAGCCCTCAGTAGTAACAACTTCATGAGTTTCTTTAATAATAACATTTTAACTGTTAGAGAAAAAATTCATCACGTCCTGCCATCAACCAGTACCGATTTATCTTCAAACACAGGAACCTTAGAAACAACTGTAAAACCTGATATATATATTGACTGCTTTGCTCCTATTGACCTTCTTTAACTAAATTCAACAATTAATTCATCGAAGCCATCAACCTGTCTCTTAGACCCCATTCCAACTAGGCTGCTTAAAGACGTTTTACCCTTAGTTAGCACTTCTTTACTGGATATGATCAATCTGTCTTTATTAACAGGCTATGTACCACAGTCCTTTAAAGTAGCTGTAATTAAACTGCTTCTTAAAAAGCCAACTCTTGATCCAGGGGTTTTAGCCAACTATAGACCTTTATCTAACCTTCCCTTTCTCTCTAAGATCCTGTGCGAGACAGCACTGGTGAAAATTACAAATGACCTTTTAAGTGCATCAGACAATGGACTTGTCTCTGTACTTGTAAGATCTTAGTGCTGCATTCGACACCATTGACCAATTACAGAGACTGGAACATGTGATTGGCATTACAGGAGCCGCACTAAGCTGGTTTAAATCCTGTCTATCAGATCGATCTCAGTTTGTACAAGTTAACGGTGAGTCCTCCATGCACGCCAAAGTTAGTCACGGAGGTCCACAAGGTTCTGTGCTGAGACCGATTCTATTAACCTTATATATGCTTCCTCTAGGCAATATTATTAGAAAACACTCCATAAACTTATAAATATTAATCGATCAAGCCAGATGAAACTAACCAGTTATTTAAACTTCAAGCATGCCTTAAGGACATAAAAACCTGGATGACCTGCAATTTTCTGATGTTAAACTCTGACAAAACTGAAGTTATTGTACTTGACCTCATACACCTCCAAGGTGTATGAGGTCCATATATGGTAATATGGTCCATATTTCAACGATAGTTGGGCCTCTGGGGGAGTCCATAGCTTTCAAGATCTGTATGATAGAAATGGATTATTTTCATTCCAGAATCTTAGAGTGTTATTCTCTTCCTGGGTTTTCTTGGTTCCTATACCTGCAGCTGAGATCAGCAATCAGTGCCTATGGAGTTCTGTGGGATTCGCCTAACCCCTCTCATCCACTGAGCACTTGGGTTAACCCTGGAACATCCTCTGCTGGATTGGTATCCACCATTTATAATGATTTAATCTCTAAAAGTGTCCTGGAATCGTGACCTTGAGGTACAGGGCCTTGAACTTGACTGGGACAATATTTGGGCTAATTAATATATTTATCTCATCAAAAAACCTAGCACATCAGTTCATTCTCTATTAGTTTGTGCATAAATGTTATGCCACACCACACAGGTGCTTCACTGCTGAACCGCATCTACACCCACCTGGACAATCCGGCAAGCACAGTGAGGATCATGTTTTTTGACTTCTCCAGTGCTTTCAACACCATCCAGCCAGCCCTGCTAGGTGAGAAGCTGGCAGCAATGCAGGTGGTGCGTCTGCAGCACTGTGTGTCGGACAGCGTGGTCAGCAACACTGGGGCACCTCAGGGGACTGTCCTCTCTCCCTTCCTTTTTACCATCTACACCACAGACAGACCAGAAGTTTTCTGATGACTCTGCTGTGGTGGGAAGTATCACCGGTGGTGATGAGAATGAGTACAGGGCTGTGGTGGGGAAGTTTGTCTCATGGTGCGAGCAGAACCATCTGCAGCTCAATGCGACAAAGTCTAAGGAGCTGGTTGTAGATCTACGAAGGGCCAAGGCATCAGTGACCCTGGTTTCCATCCAGGGGGTCAGTGTGGACATTGTTGAGGACTACAAGTACCTTATGGACAATAAATTGGTCTGGGCTAAGAACACTCAACCTCGGGCAGGCGATGATCCTGAGGCATAGGGAAACAAGCGTTAGTTGCAGGCAAAAACACGGAGAGATAGTATACACAATACTAAAGGGGCCGAGAGCGACGAATGACCAGGGTTGAAGAACCGCGGGGCTGATGAGCTGATGGTTGGCAGGTGGGTAAGGAATCAGGCCGGTGTGCTGGTGACCAGGTACTCAGGCAGCCGGGAGAGAGAGTGAGAGGACGCCACGCTCGCAGCACACACATACAAACACAGGAGACAGATGGGAGGAGACAGGAGACACCAGGGAAGGGAGAAAAACATTAGGAAAGACTGGAGTTATGGCATTAACCATAACATATATAATATAATAATATAAATGATTCACTCGCAATCCACTCAATCTAAAAGTGGACCAAAGTGGACAACCGACCCACCAGGTGGGAACAGGTGAATGAATTATATCTATATACATTGTATAATTTATAATACATGTAAATAAATGTTATATAAATAGATAACAGAATCCTTCTTTAAAAACCACCATGTGTAGTTTTTGTGTAATTGTAGAACATAAACTCCTCATGTTGTTCAAACCTTTAAACACCCACAAACAACCCTGAGGACATGACCTCAGTGTCCTCAGCCCTGCCCCAGAAGTCTTGAAAGATGATTTTGTGCATAAGACGATTCATATCATGTACAGACAAGTTGTTATCTTATGTGCATGAGATATGGACCTTGTGCGCAAAACATAATTATTTGTGTGGACATAGAAAATATCTATCAGGACTTTTGGGATTCCATGCTGCCCAATTTTCATTCTTAAATCTGTTCTTGTCTTGGTGATATCACGACAATACCTATGTAATTTTCTTTCTTATGTTTATTTTATTTCTAAAGTCTTTAATTTCTCTGGCAGCAAATAACATGTAGCCTCCGACCATATAGATACAGATGAAATAATAGGAAATTGGCTGAAATAGTGGAAGAAATGGAACAGGGAAGAAAGTATGCTGCTGGTAGAAAGGAGATGTCAGCAAAAACATATGATAAAGGGGAATCTAGAAGCACTTTGGCAAATGCAAGGGAAAAGATGCATGGAAAGTGATCGCAAACAAATCAATGCAAGCATTATTTTTGGTTGTTCACCAAGGAATGTGGAGAATAGTAGTGTAACATCTTATCCAAAGTGTATTTAGAGACAACATATTACAATAAAGCAGCTGTGGCAACAGGTGAAGTAAAACTAAACTATTCTAAATGAATAGTGACATTTTGCTTTAAATAACACATTTGTCAGAATGATCAATGCTGACAATACAGTCTTTCAAAAACATGTCTCAGAAGGTGTGTCCATGCATCTGTCCCTGTACTGCAGTCACCTTAACCACCTGCAGAGATCTCTGGAGCTCTCTTAAATTTATAAGCATGTTAAGTTAAAAATATATGAGAAATTACTCTTATGTTTGTAAGTATGGGCAAAAGTGTTTTTATGTTACTTTTTAAGTCAAAAATTTCACTTTTGGCAGTTTGACATATACAAGTCCAGATCTCCTCTCCTCCACCTTTTGTTCTTCACTTTCTTCTCCCCACTCCCTTTAGTATCTTACTCACAACTTTTCTATTTATTTTCTTATTCCATTTACTCATGTTATATAGGGCCCTTCTGAGAGCTTGAATTAGCCACATACTGCTCCAGAAATCCCTCTGACAAGAGCGCAGCGTGTCACCATGTGATTATCCTTTCATGATTATGGCAACCAGGGCTTAATGTTCCTCTGGAAATAGCCACTATTTGAAATTTCCACAAATATCTTCAGCTCAGCGCAGCTGTAATAATAAGCCTAGCGCTAACCCAAAAGGTCCACTGGTATTATTCTATTTTACTTTGTAGATATTTGCTTTATGTAATTACATTCACCTCAAGGCACAGAAAGTGTTGTTCTGATGAAGGAGTGAGAGCACAGATCAGTCCTTCACAGATACCCTTGTATTGACGTAACAATGGACTCAGTTCCAGACAGTGCAGAATATCAGTCAGTGACAATACCCTTTCATGAGGCTGTTGGCAGGCAACAAATCCTCCAGTCAAATGAAGGTTAGATGCATTACAGCATTCTCGAAATTGACTCAAGCTCCCCAGCTGCACTGCACAAACAGCACATGACCAGAGTAAACTGATGGTGAGACAAATGTAATAGTAAAAGATACACCTAACATTAAATCAAATCTAGGGTAGACAGATCTCTATCTATCTATCTATCTATCTATCTATCTATCTATCTATCTATCTATCTATCTATCTATCTATCTATCTATCTATCTATCTATCATAGATGATGTTCGATGAGGGTCATGTGACACATATATTTTGTGTCAGGTGAACTCTGTCATGTACCATTGCACATTGTGTGCAAGTTGTTTCCAATAAACCTTTGAGTAGAGTGAGCGAATTGGGATTTAGCAGAAAAACATTTTACGTTAATTTGACTTTAAAATTACAATATATAATTGTTGTTGTACATCAAACGACTAAGATATGACATAATTGTATTTGTGTGTTATATACATAAAAATAAACATTCAGTAACCTGGTAATTTTACATCATATAAGATATATATTCCCTGTTAATATGACATAGAATTCTATGCTAAAAAAAACACAAAGAAATTTCCAGTAAGATGATAATAATAATAATAAATAATAAAACTTTATTTATAGAGCACTTATCAAAACAAAGTATAAAGTGCTTCACATCAAGAGAAATAAAATACCACAGTGAATGATGAAATATAAAGAAATAAAATACATAAAATACACAAAAGCAATAAAATAAACAATAAAATAAACAGCCAGTTCAGGTAAAATCAGGATCCGCTTTCACATAAAAATGTGTTTTGAGAAGGGGAAGACACTGACTCAGACAACCTAATTCTTTCAGGCAAGTTGTTCCAGAGCCTCGGGGCCCTGATAGCAAAAGCTCTGTCCCCCTCAGTTTTCAACCCCAAGATCTCAAACTACGTGAAGGTTCATAAGGGATTACAAGGTCTAAAATATAATCTGGCCAGGCCATGAAGAGCCTTAAAAGTAATCAATAAAATCTTAAAATCAATCCTAAAACAAACAAGGAGTCAATGTAAAGAGGCTAAAACAGGTTTTATGTGGTCGTACTTCTTGGTCCTGGTTAACAGCCTAGCAGCTGAGTTTTGTACAGTCTGCAGTCGTGTCAACGTTTTTTGATTAAGACAAGTGAACAGGCTGTTACAATAATCGAGGCGTGAGGAGATAAAAGCATGTACAACGGTTTCTGCATCACTAAGATTTAAAATAGATCATATTTTTGCAATGTTTCTGAGGTGATAAAAACATGATTGGATAAGCTTAGTGATATGTTGCTCAAAACATAAATTGCTATCAAACAGGACACCAAGATTTCTTGCAACAGGCTTGATATATTTTGACAGGTTACCAGTAGATGGCAGTATTTGTTTAGTGATGTGTTGGGGCCCAATAACAAGGATTTCAGTTTTATTTGAGTTGAGATGAAGAAAATTTATCAACATCCAATTTTTTATGTCAGACAGGCAGTCCTGCAGAGAACTCAGCATACTAAGGTCAGTGGGCTTGACAGGGAGGTACAACTGTGTGTCATCCGCATAACAATGAAAAGAAATAACATGTCTGCGTATGACATCACCCAAAGGAAGCATGTATAAGGAGAACAGTATTGGTCCCAGAATTGAACCTTGAGGCACACCGTACTTGATATGGGAAAAGGATGACATGAAGTTATTAATGCTGACATAGAATTTCCTACTGGACAGATAAGATGAGAACCAGTCTAGTGCAGTGCCAGATATGCCCACCCAGTGCCTCAATCTATCTAAAAGAATGCCATGATCAATTGTGTCAAAGGCAGCACTTAAGTCCAGCAGCACAAGAATTGAACACATGCCTGCGTCTGCATTCATTAAAAGGTCATTGTGACTTGAGAAGGGCTGTCTCAGTGCTGTGGTGTTGACGAAAGCCAGATTGGAACTTTTCAAAGGTATTATTGTTTTCCACAGCAGCAAGAAGCTGCTTGGATACAAGTTTTTCGAGAATCTTCGAAATAATAGGCAATTTGGAGATTGGGCGATAGTTATCCAGGAGGGTGGGATCAAGCCCAGGTTTTTTTAGGACTGGCTGGACACAAGCAGTTTTAAAGTAATCAGGGATGCAGCCAGTAGACAGTGAGCTGTTAAAAATAATTTGTAAAAGAGGCGCAATACAATCCATAACTTCCAATAAAAACCTAGTTGGGATTTTGTCCAGAGGGCTGGAGGACACTCTCATAAGTGACATGATGTCTGTGAGTTTAGGCAGCGTAACAGCAGAAAAATTGCTCAAAAAATCCCTGAGCGGGTGATCCACATCTAAAAAGGCAGGATTGGGGGTGATATCAGATCTTATTAACTCCACCTTTCCAGCAAAGTGCAAAAGAAACTTTTCACAATCAGCAGGGGCACAAGGAGACGCAGGGTTAACTAACTGATCCACAGTCTTAAATAGGAATCTGGGGTCGTGCTGATGGGCAGAAATAAGTGCAGAGAAATGGCATGTTCTTGCGTCCTTCACCTTCCTATTATAAGGGCGTAATAACTCTTTCATGGCCACAAAGTGGACCTGGAGACCTGATTTCTTCCATCTGTGTTCTGCTCTTCTGCATTTGTTTTTACAGCTTCTAATACTGTCATTTAACCATGCTGTTTTCTAGTCTTTGGGTTTGGTCTATTTTTCAGAGGAGCTATGAGATCTAAGGTTGAAGAACGCAGGTAGTTAAAATAATCAACCAAATCGTTGGTGTTGGAGGAATCGGGAAACACACTGCCAGAAGAATTGAACAGTGTACAGAATTCTGAGGCACTATGCTCATTAAGGACGCGTGTGTACTGAGCGGGATAAGACAGTACTAGCAGTCTCTAATTCACAGTTAAAAACAATGCATATTGCGGGTCATGTGACAGTTATTTTGTGTCAGATGTACTCATAACTTCAACGTTACTATACTGTACAACAGTAAAAGTTTTGTGTAAGCCATTTCCAATACACTTGAGTGAGCAAATCTACAGTGTATATGTGACAAACTTGAAAACTGACTGAAAGATTTTAAGTCAGAATTATAATTTAGACACTATATAACTATATGCAGACACTCCTGCCAGAAGGAGTGGAAGAGACTGCGGGAATGTGCAAAAGCTGAAAGAGCAGCTCCTGCAAATGCACAATTAAAGTGAATTATATTAGAAGCGTTTTGTAGCCAAAGACAGATTGATTTGTAAGTTTGTATCACCTTTTCAGCCATCTGGTCCAAACATATTAAGTTAGGCTTTTGGAACATCAGTGGGCTTCAAAGTAAGCTAGAAAATGTGGAGTTGTTGTGATGGCTGAGAGACCATGATATAGTGGTACTGACAGAGACCCTGTTGTAGCTAAAAATCAGAACAGCCGAACAGAAGGAGTGGTGGTTCTGTTCAAAAATGGAATCTACCAGGAAGTAACACATCAGCCAAGGAACAGGTCTGGTTGCAGGTTTTTACTGTTCCAGACATCAAGTTTGGTGGGGCTTACATACCACCATTTTCCTCTACTGCAGCACTTGTAGAAATTCAGGCCAAGACCCATGACTGTACTTATAGCTATGTGGTGGAAGGAGATATGAATACTAGGTGTGGCAACAAGGTTAACAATCTGGTTTATTATGACCATGGCATGTTTTACAGGCCTGTAGACAAAACAACAAATAGTAATAGAGGGAATATGATTCAAGTGTGCAGAGATAATGATCTTCTAGTTGTTGATAACCTAACACAATTCCTGTTCCCAGCACTTATCGCAAGAGGAAGAAATGGATATCTGAAATTGATTAATGTTTGATATCTAAACATTACATGAGTTGTATCTCAAATTTGAAAGTGACTCAAGATACTACCCTCCCTGCTGATCATCGTGTCTGTTGACCTTTCGTTTCCTGAGGAAATGGTTGATGCAAAACTGTTGTTACATCAAGCACAGGATTTGTGTTCTCATTATACGATGAAGCGACCTGGCAAATCTTTATGCAGGAGAACTGTACTGTATCAACATATCTGTGTTGATTTATTTGCCTCCAGGCTTTTTATGCTTGGAGTGCCAGTCCTCGACCCCAGTGAAAATCCTGATGTTATACATTTTTGCTGATCTGTTGTATGATTGCGCAGTCCAAAGCCAATTAGTCCCAACTTCTGCCTCAAGCACTGATTTGCCTTTAGACTCAGAAACACTCCCACCTGGATGGCAACGTATAATGTACTGCAATGATGCAAAAGCTTTGTGGCAGGCCTCTGACTGGAAAGGGGAATTTAACCATGCTTCAGATCATGGGCCTTCTGAGACAGAATTCCAAATGCATATATTCACTAATTGATCAGGATGAAAACTAGTATGGGGGAGTAAAGCCCCCTAACCCCACAGAGGCTGTATTTAACACATTCTGACACCTAGGCTGCTTGTAGATTATTGTGTGAGAAAGAAAATTCAATTGGATATTGCATATATAGACTTTTCTAAAGCATACAATCGTGTGCCAAGAGGTAAATCACTTTTTGACATTTTGAAAAGTATGGGCTGTAGTATTGTTTTGCTTGAGGCCCTGATATCAATGTAGTGTCACAACAAGTATTCTAGGATCCACCATAGTAACATCCACAATAGGCGAGCAACATGGGTCTCCTACCTCATGTTTCCTCTTTGTGCTATGTATAGACATACTAATAATAACTAATAAGAATGTTTAAACAAGGATGTAGAGAAGGTGGTTTCCTAAAATGACCTCATGGTTTAATGCTAATGGTTGACACTGTCATTTTGGCAACATCACGAGAAAAATTAATTGAAAATTTGAATACCTTAAAGCCTATTGTTGTGGCATGGTTGTAAATGTGAACAAACTAAGTTCATAATAATTATGGGCTCTGACAAATATCAGCAGCAAATTGACTTTGGCCAGTTAGGCAATGTGAGCTTGGCGTTATATACAGTACCTCTAAAGGAAGTGCCCTAATCTCATTGAAATGTAGTGGAGAGAGCAAGACATTTAAATAGTCTAGTCATTTTTCTGCTACAAATTACGACACCCCATTCAGCGTAAAAAAGGGTGTGAAGTTGCTATCTCTTCTGCTATTTTGTATGCATGTCAAGCCTAAAGTGTTTCTAAAATCCATTGAAACGTTATTAATGTGTTGACATAATTGTACTGCATATGGAATATTGTTTGGACCTAATGTTTTTGTTTGATCATGTAAATTAATTTTATATATTTGTATTGTGATATGTAAGTCAATTAACTAACTAGCTAATTAGGAAATGCTTAAGGCAAAGCAAAAAGCTGCATATTCAGGGACAGAATATTCTAGCCAGGAGTCCTGCTCAAAGCATCGCTGCATCAAGCTTCTTTGCTGCTCATGGAATTCTAACACCTAACAGCACAGCCAGGGGTGAGTAGCACCGTAGTAGCTACTGTATAATGTCACAGGTGGTCTCCCCCCCATTGCTCATCGTCTTCTCACTCACTTTCTCGCAATACCTTCCTCCATTGTTTCAATTTGACCATCTTCTGGTACCTCTTGATGAGGTTGTTTGACAGGGAAACTATGCATTTCTATCATACTGCCATGTAACAAAGCAACTGAATACTGTATGAGTACATTATAGTGAATACATCTTGTCTGACCTGGGAAACATGACCTTGGTGAGGTGATCTTGTTATGGCAGTTGGGGGGACTGTTGGAGAATGCGGAAACAGAGGCAGAATAAAAGAAAACAGACAGGATTTGTATGATGTTAAAGTAAGGTGATTTCTGAATGGAGCCCTGCGACGAGTTGGCCACTGTCCAGGGTGTACCCTGCCTAAGGCCCAAAGTCACTGGGATAGGCTCCAGTCACCCGCGACCCCTAACGGGACCAAGCGGTAGAAAATGGATGGATGGATGGATGGATTTCTGAATGGGTCTACAGTGGGGCTGTAGCCTCATCTAGTCCCACTCTAGCACCGCCTATGTATGTGCTGATACTCACAGATACTGATATCAACCTCCAGAGGCTCATAGTAGTTTAAGTCTAATGACTCCTTTTCTATGAATGTCAGCAGGAAGTGTCAGTCCTCAGTTTGTGATAGGATTGTATAAGGCCAGTGTGACCCTGTACCTGTATACGTTGTACATTCTGTCTCATTTTTGTCACTCAAAACTCCAACCACATCTCTTCCCTCTCTGCCACCTTGGCCAATCACCTACCTACACATATAAGGTTTGTACAGGCAACAGAACTGTAAATTGATTCATTTTCCACTCCCTTAAACATTTATGACACTGGAATTGGTCATTGGGAGAACAATATTTTTTTCAAAGTCAGTTATACTTGTAGCAAGTAAAAGCTAACAGCCCCATGGATGTACATTTCAATGTTTTAACACTTGGGGTGGGAATTAAGGGCACTAAATACAGCCCTGTGCCATTCATCTTCATAGAAGAGCGAAGAAAATGATTTACTACATCTTCATAGTATCACTAATGACTCATAACGCATGTCCGGTGTATCTATGAAAGAAATACAGTTCAAAACTGTTATAATATTGCCTCTTTCCAATCTAAAAGTTTATTTCTCGTAAAAAGATCAGTGTTGTGGAAAGGATTCCTTTCAAGTGTAATCCAGTTTCATAATATTTTATATTTTATAGGCCTGTGATACCTGAGAAACAGCATTATTGTGGAAAAATTCAAACATTTTCTGTTTTTCGAAGTAGTGTGGTTTCACAGTGATAGCTGCATGGAGAAATGCCAGTTGTCTATCTAATTGGCAGGGGTATTTTGTTTATGCAGATGGAGACTCACTGTGACAACTGATGCATGACAGTTGCTACATGAAACATTATTAATCTAAAATAAATTCAGTCTTGTGTTCAGTCACTCATATTCTTCAAATGTGTTGCAGGAGGAGTGTACGTATCTGAAGGCCAAATAATATGTTGAAATTGATATTTTTGTGATTGACAGCTACTGTAAATTCTGCTCAATTGCACAACACAGTTAAGCACTTAAATTAAATATGAAGAAAACAAACTCATACCATATTCACGTTGATAAAACCCATGTGTGCTCAAAATGCTAATAGAGTTCAGTGGTAGAGACTACACAAGTGACTAGTGCTATTACTGCTGAGCTGACCTGTGTCTCGTCCAACACATTTCATTGTATCGTTGACCCTGTTAAACTACATATGACTAATAAAACTGAAGTGAACTACACACTAGTAGAGGTGGTAACTACAAGCTTTATTGTTGTTGTTGTTTTTTTGTCAATACATAACAATTTTAACATTTGCTTATTTGACCTTTATAGAATATAAGATTTGATGGAAAAAATATGTGGTTGCAAGAGAGAGAGACTAGAAAATCTGTGGAAATTGGTGGAAACAATCTTTATCTGTGGTTTGTCCGGTCTTTGAAAGGTTTCAGCCAGTCTTCAGATTTATCTAACAGTCAGGAAGGAGTATGAAACTTACGGAAATTTCACCTACAGTCATACTGGATGCAATTTTTATAGTTAGTATATAGAGATAGGTGACAAATGAAATGAAGAAGCAACATAAAGAGCCATGGTAAAGTCTTGCTCCAGAAGAGCTTCAGTGCTCCTTGTCATAGATTCTCCAACGGTGTGGAACTCTACTGGAGGGATGAACAGCATTCTTTCAAAAGATATTCCCTCATTTGTTGCTTTGATGATGGTGGTAGAGAGCACTGTCTAACAAGACAATGTAAAATGTCTCATAGTTGTTCAGATGTGTTGAGATCTGGTGAAGACCATAGCATATGAAGGCCATACCATATGATTCACATCATTTTCATTCACTTCTAATCATTCAGTGAGCACTTGTGTCTTGTATGGAAGCATCTGCATTAGTTGTTTCATTTATTCAGGTTTTTCCTTTACTTTATCACCTGTCTGTAGATGGGTGTTTGTTTACAAAATATGCCTTATACAATGTTGTCACCCTGTTCATTCAAAAGCATAAACCTTTAATGGACAAAAATGCCTACTTTTGTCTTTGATGATAATGTGACTATGTGTCACAATGTTTGCCTTTCTGTCCCTCTCTTCAGGCACATCTACACTCCACCAGGCCACTTCAGTGTTATTCTTTACCTGTCCACCAGATGCCCTCAGACTTTTCTCCTGTTATTACAGATCCTGCCACTCCCATCTGCCCTGCAATCACCTCATTCCCCTCACCTGCCCATCTGGTCGTCCTCCTGCCCTTCCTTCAGAGCTGCTCTGGCCTCCTGGCCGTCCGCCTGAGGTTTCTGCTTCTCTCCAGGCCGTCCTCCAGAGCAGCTCCGCCCGTCTGGTCATTCTCCTGGCCGTCCGCCTGAGGTTTCCTGCTTCTCTCCAGGCCGTCCTCCAGAGCAGCTCCGCCCGTCTGGTCATTCTCCTGGCCGTCCGCCTGAGGTTTCCTGCTTCTCTCCAGGCCGTCCTCCAGAGCAGCTCCGCCTGCATTCTCCTGGTCGTCCGCCTGAGGTTTCCTGCTGCACCTCTGCCCTGCTTCCAGGCCATCTGCCTCAGGTGCTGCCTGCTTCGTCTGCATTTGGGTCCAATCCTGCATTTCCTGAGCCGTGACAGTATTGCATTTGATTACAGTTCAATCAGAACCTGCACCACTAAGTATTACGAGATGCTTTGTCTCATCAGAGTGTATTTAGGACAGTGGTAGAATGTAACTAAGTACATTTACTCCAGTACTACAAATTTGAGGAACTTGTGCTTTACCCGAGTCTTTTCTTTTCATGATATAAATTTAACTACACAACAGTATATACAGTACAACAGAAACGATTAGTCAATTAATCAATTATTAACATAAAATTGGTTCCAGATTCACAAATGTGAGGATTTGCTGCTTTTCCTTTTAATCATTTTTTAATTTATATCTAATCATTTTGAATTTTGTTCTATTGGTTGGACAAAACAAAGCATTGTGATAGTGTCACTTTGGGCTATGATAACTTGTGATTGACATTTCTCACTATTTTCAAAATACAGGACAATCAATCGATTAATTGACAAAATAATCTACAGATTAATCCAAAATGAAAATAATCATTAGTTGCAAAATAGTTTTAAAAATGCACCACTTGCATACACATTAATGCATGTATAACAGTCACAGGGGCCATTTTTTCTGCATTGAGTAATTTTACTTTAACTACTTTAAATACACTTCCCTGATTATACTTACATAGTTTTACTTAAAGTAACATTTTCAATGCAGAACTTGTACTTGTAACAAAGTATTTTTACATTGGGGTATTAGTACTTACTTAAGTACGTAAGTAAAGGATTTGAATTCTTCCTCCACCACTGATTTAGGAGCATGTTAATTGCATCTTGACATTGTCCTTAGTTAATTAAATTTCATGAGAGCAAGCGACCAATACTACTGGTGCCTTTTATTGGAAGCCTGTTAACCTGAAAGAGCCATCACCACATTTCATTTCAAAGGCTCTAGACAAAGCCTGTAAGACCAACATAAAGCCGTACCATATGACCTTATGGTTGTTTCCAAGTCCAACTTAAAGATGGACTAAATGCTGTTTTTATGAAGAAATCAACCATCTTATCAGAATAAAGTGTGGGAAGAGCAGAGGATATGTCTTATCCCCACTAATTCTGACACTTTTGCTTCAGTTAGCCCAGTTAGCTTAAACTCTGAACATAGCATTTTATGTGTGTGTGTGCTGTCTTTACAAAAACACTTTTCTCAATTTTGGTGACAATTTTGATAGACTAAAGGGTGTCAGTTAATTTACAACACATTTTCAGAGCCTGTCCTTCATGTGGATATGTAACTTACCTAATTTCAAAATCAGAATCAGAAAGAGCTTTATTGGCCAAGTATGTATACAATTTGACTCGTTGCTCTCAGTGTTCTTACACACAGTTCCAAGAACGCTTTACAGGAAGACAGAAATAGATGTACAGATGAAAACAAGGAAGCTAAACAAAGATAGTAAAAAATAAACATAGAACAAGTGCTTATACAGTCATTATAAACCCATATGGGACCTGGATTTTACTTTTCACGGGCCCACATAATTACTCCATGTCTACTTGTTACCCATTTAGCCCTTATTACGGACATGGTGGCTAGGAAGTGACACATCTAAACAAGAAAATTCAGGTTTGCTTAGCATTTTAAAATAATGTGAGGCTGCACTGGCAGAGTGGCACAGTAAGCTAAATGTTAGCATCAGCATGCTATCATGCTCACAATGACAAAGTTAGTATGCTAATGTTTAGCAGGTAATGTTAACCATGTTCACCATCTTAGATTAGTGTGTTAGCAAACACAAAGTACAGTTGAGGCTGATGGGAATGTCATTAGTTTTACAGGCATTTGGTCTTAAACCAAAGTATTGCACAGACTGAATTTTGACCTGAAGATGGGGCTAGATTAAAGGTTAAGGGATCACCAATGCCAGTTGGATTTATCCTCTGGGGTCCATGATGAACATCTGTGTAAAATTTCATAGCAATCCATTCAATAATTAATGAGATATTTCAATCTTGTGGACTAACCAACTAACCACTAACATTGCCATCCCTAGAACAGCTGGTGGTAAATCAGCATCCTGCTAATTTAATTCAAGTGGACACCTCAAAAAAAGGAACCATATCAGCCCCATGTATTGGTTTCACCCTACAAAACAAAGCATTTGGAATGCCTGC
Organism: Siniperca chuatsi; assembly: GCF_020085105.1. Classification (NCBI taxonomy): domain Eukaryota; kingdom Metazoa; phylum Chordata; class Actinopteri; order Centrarchiformes; family Sinipercidae; genus Siniperca; species Siniperca chuatsi. The sequence goes on along the minus strand of NC_058050.1, from coordinate 28,810,377 downwards.
ATTTCCATGTTGAACGTCCGTGATATTTTTATCTTTGTAAATTCTGATTTAATTAATGACTCAGATATTGCTTTGATTGTGCACTCTGTCCAAATCCTAGCCAGTATCAGGCAGTGTGGTGTTGGTGCACCAGCCTGCAGTTGATAGTGTGACTGCTCTCTCTGTTGCAGGTGATGGAGTATGTCTTACCTGCGACACGCCAAAGAAAGCAATTGTGCCCGTTGATGGATGGAGTTTCTCGGTGCAGTGGTGTCTGGCTGCTCACTGGCTTAAATCAATCTGTTCATTTAGTCTCTGTCAAATTGATTATCTGAAAATGCAAACAGATTTCTCCTGAGCAGTATATTGCTATTAAATCACAAATCACAAGCACAGCGATGTCTAAGTGCTACTTCTGCTTTCAGAGGCATTCTGGGTAAATATGTTAGATAAACTGTCAAAAAGATGTGCACGGAGAAAACATCTGATGTCAGACTTTTTGTCAAAGCTGTAAATCAATTACATTTCAGGTGATTTTGAAATTCTTTTTTTTCCTTTAGTCATCCATCAATAAAGATCTTTGTTTAAACTTAGCAGCAACACAAACAGACCACAGCTGCAGGACACCGAGGTCATCATGTCCTCTGTATTTTTTGTACTCGGGGCTGAAGTTATGTTGCAATTTGCATTTGAAAGTTACACATGGCATGTCATGTGTTTTCATGTCTGTTAACAAAACATAATTGTCAGATCAGGGTGGAATACTTGTGGATATTAAACAGAAATATCTGTTATGATTAAATTGAGGTTCCTGCCTTGAACTGCGCTGATTGCACATGATCGACTGCGTATGCAAGGCGATCATAAAATAAAGGCTTTCAGAGGAAGGGTTAAACCCTCACAAGTAGCTGGTTCAGTGCAGAGTGCAAATGACTGATTTGAAACATTTGCTTTGCATTTGCTGCATAAGGTTTGATGTGTAGATTGGTCCTGTGCAAGCACTCAGTCAGGCATGTGCTTCCACTGAACTGGTGCTGCTGAAAGTTATTCTAATCCACTGTGGTCAGACATCTCACCCTGTTGCATTATTGCCCCTTTGAAGTTCTTCCACCTTCTTTTTTTTTCCTTCCCAGAATGGCACGTCAAATAATTTGGAAACCATCCTACATGGCAGTTAAAAGTGAATACAAGTTAATATATATTGGCTATATTTGTGAACTAAGTGTGGTACGTTCTAACTGCTGAAAAGAGAGGTTTAATTCATTTTCAAATAATTCTTCTTTGCTGTCATTTGCCTAAATGTTTTAACTGAGACACTAAGCTCAGGATGACAGATACAAATGACCACTTTTCACAGATGAAGTTAGGTCATGTTTTTTCAGAAGATAAATTATCAATGTATTCAAGTATTTCAGCATTGTTCGCATGCATTGTTAGAAACAAAGGCCACATTTTGAAAATACTTCTGGTGACTCAAACAATCAAACTGGGAGTACATGCGCAATATGGTGTTGTAGAATTGGAGCGTCCTGGTGCACTAGTGGTTAAGTTGCAAACAATATAACCACAATGTCCCCACAGACAAAGATGCACATAAGGTGCTGGCAAATACAGCCCGGGTTTAGGAAAATCCTTTAAAGGTTTAAGAATCTATTGTAAACTGAGAAGACTTTCTGTGATAATTTAACAGCAGCTGAAAAGAGATTCCCGGGATGTAATAACCAGAGAGAGGAGTTGAAGATTGAAAAAGTCTAGCTAAATTTGATCAAATGTTTCATGCTAAGAAGTGCGTATTTTATCGAGGCGTCTCTTTCCTTATTGAACATCTAAAAACTCTGAAATAATCTAATCTCCAGCAGATTAGATTGGAATGAGGTAAATAAATTGGGCCCTCACAAGATCCATGGAGTTAAAACTAGAAAATGGAGAAAATAGTTCTGTTAAGAGACAGTGCTACAAAAGTGGTAGAAGGATTCTTTCCCCAAATCTTTACATTCCAAAACCTTGATCATTAAAGATTCCCTGTGGAGTTTTTAACCTCCATTAGCGTTATGGAGCTGTTTTTCTATGAGTGGATCCCCCTATTGTTTATCTTGTGACGCAATACACAGTCTTCCCAATGAATTCACACTATTTCCCTGATCTACAGGTAGCAGTAATACGCCAAGTGAGGTCCAGCACTGATGTTGGAGGATGTTGAGCTGTTGGATGGGTCATGGGCCGGTCAAGTTCTTCCACACCAAACTGGGTAAGCCATATCTTTATGGACCTGGCTTTGTGCATGTGGGCTTTGTCACGTTGAAACAGGGAAGGGCCAAACACAAAGTGACACAAAGTTGGAAGAACACTATTGTCTAAAACACTGTAGCATTACGATTTGCCTTCATTGGAACTAAGAGGCCTATAGCCCAAACCATAAAAAACAAGCCCCAGACCAAAGTACACAAAAGTTTGTGCACACAAAATACTTACAACAACTTATCAGTGAGGAGGGTAGAGAGAGGGAGGTGCAGCAGGTCTAAGCGGCATGAATTTCGAGAAAATCGCCAAAAGAAATGGCTAATTAATGCACATTTCCATCCACTACCGTTATGCGAATATTAGGAGATGGTTCGTTGAGATAAACAGCTGGTGGCGCTAATCCTCCAGCCGGCGCCATTAAACCAGTGCAGAAGAAGAGGGCACAATGAGATGATGTAATTAAAGGAGCGCCAGTCAAACCTCAAACAGTGAAAAACAATGTGGAAAACGTGATGGAAATAAAGCATTTATGTTTGTTTCATGAATTAATTTGAGGAACGTTACAGTCTCCTCATCGCTCCACACAGATCTGACGCTGTTTTTCATCTCTGCAGTGCAGCAGAAAATTCCGTGGATGTTTAAGTCACACGCTTCATGTACGCCATGATTTATTTGCTAAGTCTGTTTCCATTACACTTTGCCGCATTTTGCTTTTAGTGATAAACAAACCACCTCAGCCAAGCGTAAAAACTTTTCAGAAATTTTCGGCATTTACACTATATACGCACCCACAACCGTTTCCAGTGGGCTCTGGCTATCTGGTTGTGAATGTAGTGATTGTACTTGTATTATTTTTGTTCAGCTGTAGGCCTGAAAATCATGTTTAGTCTTTCTAAGTTTTGCAGGAGAATAAATAGATTAAAAATGTGAATTCTTTCCAAGCTTGAAAACAACTGACATTATATTATTTGTCTCACCGCCCAGCCTTACTTAAAAGCTCAGAAAAGGCTAACAAGTGAATCTAGAATTGAGATTGCTCTGTTACGCACATGTGGATGTACTTTCGGCCATATTGTACATTTCAGACAAAAGCTTCGCACACTGCTACTAAAAAGGCACATTAACAATAACCCCAAAGTTAATTAACCGAGCTGAACAACTACGATGGAATGCAGTTTGATGTGTTGTGATGTTTAGTGTTTTACTTGACTTTTACTGTTTTGAATATGTTCCTATTGAGACTTTTTACATGTGTATATGTCTTGTTTTATATGTTATGTTTTGTTGTGTGGACCCCAGGAAGAGTAGCTGCTACCTTAGTGGATAAATCATTTGAAAAAGAAATAGCTGGGAGCTATGAGTGTGCGGATCTTTTGTCTGACTCTTGCTTTTAGTTTGCTTTTTTATTCAGCACCTGTAGAAGTTTTTTGGATGTGCATACCCTGCACCCTGTTTGTCTTTCATATTGTACGTTTCACCATTGCAACACTGTGTTTGGTGTCCTATAAACTGATGTGGGCTGGCATTCTGTGTGGAAGACACAAAAGTAAGTCCCTAAAATATTCTATGTCTTAAAAAGCCGAAGTTTTGACCCTGCACACTGTACTTCAGTTTACACCAGTCCATTTCTCCGGACTGCACCTGAATTTGAAAAACATCTTTCACATCAACAAACCTTCAGCATACTGTAGTCCACGAACAAAACCCTGCAACTTAACCCGAATGTCTGAAGACATTTTTCGCTCTAGGTTAAGTTTTACATAAAACCGCTTTCTGTACTGAGTATATGATGCTTTGTACAATTCATCTTCCATTTTGGAGGACCGACGATATAATTTCTCTTATTGAAATGTCCGTCATTTGAGACTGAGCTAAATTAAGAACGCCTTTATCATCCTGAGAGTCTTTGATGAGGACGGAGCACCAGGAGTCTGACTGCTCTTTCTCACAAAGCTATGGCTCACTGAGTCAAATTGCATTGCATTCCTTTTTATTTTACTGTACTGATTGTTATATTAAGTTCTATCTAAAATTGATTTTTCAATATTTCAAAATATCCTCCAGTTGAATGAAGTGCACCTACAGAGGATTCAATTTGGAAACTAACAGCCACAAATAGAAAAAACATGCTTCTTCAGAGAGAAAAAGTGAATAATTCAGAGCCCATGAGCCCATTCTTTTGAACATGCTGCCAACAAATTACCAGGAGTCCAGAGTCAGAGAGAATGAACAGAGCCAACCTGCATTCACACACGGCTTTAAGATGCCAACCAAATTATCAACACTATCTTATTGCTGCTGTTTCATTCCCCCAGGTACAGGGGATGGGTGTATACAGTATGTACGTACTGCATATATTGTTTTATTTATTTTATTTTTATTTCATTTTATTTTATTTTATTCTAAATTTGAATAGTTGTATATACTGTATGTTCTATGTGTGTGTAGCATTAAGGGGCTATAACGTACATTTCACTGTGCAACCCTGTGTTGTAAAATGACAAATAACTTACCTTGATTCCTTGATTACATTACATTTACTTAGCTGATGCTTTTATCCAAAGCGGCTTACAGTAAGTACATTTAACCATGTGGATACAATCCAAAAATTGCAAGAATCATGCAAGTGCATCGCATGATTGTGCAGTCTGAACAGATACGTTTTCAGTCTGCGATGGAAGATGTGTACGGTTTCTGCTGTCCTGATGTCGATGGGGAGCTCGTCCCACCATAGTGAGAGAGTCGTAAGCAAGCCGGGAATAGCAGAGCGTAGTGGACTCTTTCTTTGTGTGACCGGTGTTTAGAATATAGTGTGTATGTATACATGAGCGGAAGAAAGTATATTTGAGAAGAGTGTGTATGAATGAAAATAAGTCTACATACATGTGGAAGTGAAAATATAACGACCCGTCATGCATATGGCCAAACACACTCAAACACACACTTAGCCAGTCACTCTTGCATGTACAGCCATGAACTCAAGTACACACTATCTTGTTCAATTTGTCCTGCACGCATGTATGTACACACACACACATCCATAAATAGACAGTAAACATACTATGCTGGCTATACAAAGAGTTGTTGGGAGTGTGTGGCAGATTGGCTTCAGTTTTCAGGGAGGTGAGTTATTAAGATGTATGTGACGCTGGCTGCACCGTGGGAGAAGGTCTGTACCACTGAGCTCACTTCAAAATGTGAATAATTAGGATGGATTTCCGCCTTGAGGGAAAAGCCAGTAGCAGCATCCTGGAAGCACATTAGCAGGGTGTTGAGCAGCCCTCTGACAAAAACAAATGGCCCCTGTATACAGAAGGAGCTCTTTTATTGTTTCTGTTGAGGGCCAGAAGTGCTTCTCAGTTAGACTTTGTTACACCAAGTCTCCTTTAATGTGTTCATATACCCTGCACACCCTGTACAGTAGGTAGGACTGCAAATAATACACACGATTGGACATTTTGCACCTGGAAAACGACACAATTCTATATTCCCCTTGTTCACTTTATTATTGGACTTTAGCTTTGGTAGCAAGAGGACCTTAGGATGACCAGTACTGTACAACTACTGGCTAGATTGACATGATGTATGGTATTCAGATTCAGAAGATGATAATAGGTGAACCCCTATGTTTTTTTGTCAAGTGTCACCATAAGGTTAAAATACCATTTTTTCACCTACAGTTTTAGGCCCACTAACAAGGATTTCATACCAAAAGCACAAGTTAGGCACAGAGCAAGGTCATTATTTCCAATGAGCTCTTTTTCACAACTGTGCATGACATGGTGGCACACACTATGCTGATTTTCTTCTGGGTTAACTGTTATTAATATTATTTACATTCTTAGTTGCTTTGTAGGATTTTGTGCTGTTCTCCATTCTGCACACTACCTCGTGCATCCTATTCGCTCTTGCATGTTTGGTCTGAAACCAGCATAAGGCTCTAAGGTCCATAACACATGACTAGTGCACACATTCATGGTTCCCAGAAGATGAATCCTACTGACTTTAGCGATCCCTTGACTTTTCTCCTAGCTTACTTACTTTACTTATTTGTCTCAACAACTATTGGATGGTTTGGCACACGGTTTTTACAGAGATTTATGGTTTCCTCACAATGCATCCTACTGACTTTATGATCTCCCGACTTTCCCTCTAGTGTCACCATTAAGTTCAAATCAGTGTGTTTAGTGAAATGTCTTGATAGATATTGGATGGATTGCCATGAATTTTGGTTCAGACATACATATCCTTCCTCAGGATGAATTTTAATCACTTCAGTTAATCCATGACTTTTTACATCTATATCGCCATCATCAGGTCAAAATTTAAATTTGTCTAGTATTTTAGTATACAACCAAATATGCATATAACATGCTAAACTAAGATGGTGAACATGGTGAACATTTTACCTGCTAAACATCAGCATATCATTGTGAGCACAGCCTCACAGAGCCGCTAGAAAGGCTGTAGACTCTTAGTCACCACTGGTGTGTGAGTGTGTGTATGAATGGATGAATGAGAGGCTTTGTGAAGCACTTTGTCCTGCTCAGGCAGAAAATCACCATGCAAGTGCAGTCCATTTACCACCAAAGCATGTATTTCATCTTATCACAAAAGAAGTCTCTGGCAGTTATCCTGCTTTGAGTCTTCCTGCCAAAAATTGTGGTATGATTTTCAAATGGTGTTGTACAATTCTGGGAACTGTGAAACACAGTGAATGAGCTGTTCGTCCATCACAGGTCACTTTCAGGTTACATCGCGCAGAGCTGTCAACTCATTGGTTGCAATTGGTTGAAACATCACTTACAAATAAGGTCACAGTTGAAACAACATGAACTTTGAGCTCAGGTCAAGGTGTAAAATCTGAGTGGTGTGCCAGTGGTCTGCCAAGGTTTGGCATCTTTGCTCTCCGTAGGAAAACGATGGATCAGGCAGGTGAAAAGCAATCTGGCACTGATCATATGAAGAGGGCCTTAGCATAGCAAAATATTGCTGTTTTAATGATGTTTTCATGTCAAAGGCCAATAAAAAAAATTAATCCCCAGACAAACCATTTTATGGTGACTAATGACAAATTTAATTCAGGATCTTGATAAGATACAAATGTGCATCATTACAGAATAAACTGTGATTAAAGGTATAAAAAAATTGCCAGCATAACATGTAAATATAGTGTACCAAAACCTGATTGCAGAATAAATCATTTTTCATTAAGTTTTTTAAAACAGAATTATGTCAGTTTGTTTCCAATTTAACAACTAATTACTGAACCTATTAGCTTTTGCATTTGTTTGTTCAGTAATGCTGTGTACAGTGGTGTGAAAAAGTGTTTGCCCCCTTCCTGATTTTCCTAGTAACTGGTTGGGCCACCCTTAGCCCACCCTTAACAACTGCAATTAAGCATTTGCGATAACTTGCAATGAGTCTTTTACAGTGCTGTGGATTGAATCATTGTCTTCATTTTGTTAGCAGTTGTTGCTGCTAAGGGTGGCCCAACCAGTTATTAGGTTTAGGGGGCAATCACTATTTCACACAGGGCCATGTAGGTTTGGATTTTGTTTTCCATTAATAATAACAACCTTCATTTAATAACTGCATTTTGTGTTTACTTGTGTTATCTTTGACTAATATTTAAATTTTTTGATGATCTGAAACATTTAAGTGTGACAAACATGCAAAAATAAGAAATCAGGAAGGGGGCACCACTGTACATGAAGTCTGTTTGCCTCATAGATAGAGTGGTTTTCTTTGCAGTTAGGTTCATATTACTTTGTCTTTGCCTGTGGTAATGTCATCCACAGAATGTTCACTTGTGGAATGTGGTTTATGTAGCATACAACAATATCAGGGATGACAAGTCAAAATTCACATAAATAAAACTCAAACTGATGCATTGTATTTTACAAGTTGTGCCCTTTAGTGTGGTCTCAGGGACATGTGTATGTGTGTGTGAGTGTGTGTGTGAGTGTATGTAAGAGATATAAAGAGAGACAGAGACAAAATGAGTGAATCATTCTCTCACTCTCACTATTCTCTGAAGCAGAGCTCTCTTGCAGCGTGTGTGTTTGTGTGTGTGTGTGTGTGTGTGGTAGGGGTGATTTTGGCCTGGCCAAGAGGACAAACCACAAAGAGGCATAAAGCAAATGTGAGAGAGCAGATGAGACACCTTCTTCATAGGCTGAAGTTACAGTAGGTGGGTTATGAATTACAATGAGGTTTTCTGATTGAATGCACGTGGCAGACTGCTTTTAACTTCACTGTGTGAAAATACACACCTTGTATACAAAATACAACATTAAATGATATGTATCAGGAAATTTCATACACATTTCACCTCTGTTCTTGTGCATAGAACAGTATAAACTTTTCAGCTGACTGACAATAAAGACATGCCAAAAATAGAAAACAAGACTGAAGGTCTGAAGCTCTGCTAATGGCCCCTATAATTTGCAGTGTTCATTACATCCCACAGCATGAAAGTACTGCACAGAAAAAAACAACATACTAATTGTTTTACTATTCTTAGAGCCCTATCAGCAGTGGGACTAAAAATGTGAGGTTTGTCCTGATGGTGGTGCTAGAGGAAAGGTCATGGGGTCATTATGATCAAAAGAGTTCATAATTTTGGAGGAGTAAATGCGCTCAGAAAAATGCATGACAATGTGCCTGTTAGACAGTGAGAGATATGGTCCTATTTTCGTGGCAACAACCAAAGCAGCGCTCCGGCAGTTTGGTATGTTCTTAACCTGGAAATTGGCTTTGTCCATTTGTGTGATATTTTGGTGCCCGGTGCTGAGCGCACGGTGCACAGGTGGGGGGAGAAGTGTAAACAGGTGGGAGGTTCATTCTGATGGAGCAGCGCAGAGTGAGTTCTTGGTATTTTAGTGGAAAATGGATCTTAAACATTGCACTGAGAATAGACGTCTCAGAACATCTGTTTCTGACGCAACATTAATCTTCTGCCAACTTGATGATTTTGTCAGCAAGAGCAAATAAGCTACTTGGAGCAAATGCGCATCAACAACAGAATAATGCTAAAAACATATTTATTTTAACTTAAATTCAACAATTTAATTTAAATCTGCATTAAAAAAAGATGGAATGTAGGTAAATCCGTCTGCATTTATCGATGAATTACTGCGTTTATCTCATTATTAGATTTGATTGGCTTTTGTCAGAGTGTACATAAACCCACTCACTGCTTTAACCACACCCTTATCCTTGTTCTGGTATATGGCATTGAAATTGAACATTTAGTAGTATTTTCACAGAATCCTTCATTATCGGACCATTATTTAATAACTTTTGAGCTCCTATTACTGGACTACACACAATTAGGCAAACACTCCTACTCTAGATGTAATGCTGTAGCTAAATTTAAGCAAGCGATCCAATCTGCATTTAATACTATGCTATGTCTCGATATAACAGAGGACTCGTATGCTAATTTCAGCCCCTCCCAAATTGACCATCTTGTTGATAGTGCTACAGGCTCGCTGTGAACGACACTCGATTCTATCGCCCCTCTAAAAAAGAACATAATAAAACAAAGAAGGTTAGCTCCATGGTATAACCCCCAAACCTGCAAATTAAAGCAAACATCGTGAAAACTTGAAAGGAAATGGCGTTCCAACAACCTGGAAGAATCTCGTTTAGTCTGGCAAGATAGTCTTAAAACATATAGGAAAGCCCTCCGTAATGCCAGAGCAGGTTACTACTCATCATTAATAGAGGAAAATAAAAACAACCCCAGGTTTCTTTTCAGCACTGTAGCCATGCTGACAGAGAGTCACAGCTCTGTTGAGCCATGTATTCCTATAGCCCTCAGTAGTAACGACCTCATGAGCTTCTTTAATAATAACATTTTAACTATTAGAGAAAAAATTCATCACGTCCTGCCCTCAACCAGTATCAATTTATCTTCAAACACAGGAACCTTAGTAACAACTGTAAAACCTGATATATATATTGACTGCTTTGCTCCTATCGACCTTCTTCAACTAACTTCGACGATTCAACTAAATTCATCAAAGCCATCAACCTGTCTCTTAGATCCCATTCCAACTAGGCTGCTTAAAGACGTTTTACCCTTAGATAGCACTTCTTTACTGGATATGATCAATCTGTCTTTATTAACAGGCTATGTACCACAGTCCTTTAAAGTAGCTGTAATTAAACTGCTTCTTAAAAAACCCACTCTTGATCCAGGGGTTTCAGGCAACTATAGACCTGTATCTAACCTTCCCTTTCTCTCTTCCTTGATCCTTGAGAAAGCAGTCGCCAATCAGTTGTGTGACTTTCTAAATAACAATAGTTTATTTGAGGATTCTCAGTCAGGTTTTAGAGTGCATCATAGCACTGAGACGGCACTTGTGAAAATTACAAATGACCTAATTGCATCAGACAATGGACAATGGACTCTCTGTACTTATCTTGTTTGATCTTAGTGCTGCATTCGACACCGTTGACCATCACATCCTATTACAGAGACTGGAACATGTAATTAGCATTAAAGGAGCCGCACTAAGCTGGTTTAAATCCTATCTATCAGATCGATCTCAGTTTGTACAAGTTAACGGTGAGTCCTACGTGCACGCCAAAGTTAGTCACGGAGTTCCACAAGGTTCTGTGCTTGGACCAATTCTATTAACCTTATATATGCTTCCTCTAGGCAATATTATTAGGAAACACTCCATAAACTTTCATTGTTATGCGGATGATACCCAATTATATCTATCGATAATGCCAGATAAAACTAACCTGTTAGCTAAACTTCAAGTGTGCCTTAAGGACATAAAAACCTGGATGACCTGCAATTTTCTTATGTTAAACTCTGACAAAACTCAAGTTATTATACTTGGCCCCAAACACCTCCGAGACACGTTATCTAAAGATATAGTTGCTCTAGATGGCATTGCCCTGGCCTCCAGCACCACCCTAAGGAACTTCGGAGTTAGCTTTGATCAGGATTTGTCCTTTAACTCCCACATGAAACAAACTTCAAGGGCTGCCTTCTTTCACCTACGCAACATTGCAAAAATCATGCACATCCTGTCTCAAAATGATGCAGAAAAACTAGTCCATGCATTTGTTACTTCTAGGTTTGACTATTGCAATTCCTTACCATCAGGCCGCCCGAATAAATCCAGACTGTAAACCATATTGTTCTCAAGCGCTTTTACTTAAATGTTTCTAAAACCCTATGCCTTATTATCATTGTATCATTATTATTATTATTTTAAATCTTTCATTTATTTATATGTATTCTTTAACTCTTATCTTATTTTTAATCTTAGTTATATATAGATTTATTTTTTATTCTGCTCTTTTTTGTATTGTTTTAACTTTTAATTGTGTTGTTTTTAACTTCTCTGTACAGCACCTTGAATTTAGCTCAGCGTATGAAATGTACTTTATAAATAAAACTGCCTTGCCTTGCCTATAGTGAAGGGTTGTGTTGCTCTACACAGCAAATTCAGCAACCACAAGATACATCCCTGCCAATTACACAGACAGCACAACCCCATCTGGAGGCAGCATGTGGAGGGAGACAACCTTCTCGATCCAAGGCAGCACGAGTAACACAGGCTGCACTCAACACCCGGCACAACCTCACGACTTTCTTTCAGGCACCTGAGGGTCATGTACCATGGCAAGAGGCAGTTCTAAGAAGAGGTCTACTGAACTAAAGAACTGTATCACCATGTACAAGTTGTCAATTTAGACCTGTAACATGCTGTGATACTTGAAAAAAAGTGTCATCTTTGAAAAGTGAAACATTTTTGAAAGTTACTGTTCAACAAACCCTCCAAAGCCTTGTCAAATTTTTAAGTGTATTTATTCAGAACAGTGAGCAAAATAAAAAGAGAAAAGTATATATATAGATGTAAAAATATATAATATATAAAAAAATCAACAGTATAAAACACAGTATTCTGGGTTCTGGGGATACCAAGTACAGCAATGGTTCTCCAAGACCAGGGAGAGGAATGTTCCAGCAGCGATACACTTTCACTCTGAAAACACATAATAGTAACATATTTTAATTATGTGAAGAACACCTAGTCAGCATTGATAAAACTGGTAATTATGGATGAAACGGTTACCGGTTTCACAATAAACCATGGTAAACTCTTCCGATCGTTAGTATTACCCTTTAAAATTACTATCATTAAAATCATGTTTGATTACCGTGCTTTGAAAAACTCACGGTAGATACTGTCCAGCATCAACCAAAGTTAGCAACAGTCTCCCAGACGCAGCATGCAACGTGAGTTTGTTTTGCATCAACGAAAACATGGCGGAAGGCAGTGACAGCACCCCAGAGATTGTTCAGCCTTCTCAGTGAAATAAGTCTGAAGTGTGGTCATATTTTGGTTTTTAGAAGGGTTCTGCGGGAAACTTGATCGAAGATGGTCACCCTTGTCTGCAGAACATGCAGAAAGAAAGAAAGGGCGCAACACTTTGAATCTTATGAGTCATCTTCGTGACCACCACCCACTACTTTATAGTGAATGCAAGGTAAATGAACTTTTAACTCAATGCATGATGTGGGGACTTCAGAATGGGGGAAAATGTCATAGTTTGTCTGGCTAACTTGCTAATAGCTTGTCAATAATGTAAACTGAAAATTTCAGTGTTACCCAGTCTTGTGACTCTATTTGCCCATTGCACACGATAACACGTTGCGTAGTTTAGTCACCCAACTAACATACTTTGTTCATTTAAAATCTGGCAGTTTTCAAATTGTTTGTAAAAGTGTTCCAACAGGGGAAACACTATAGACTCCTATACAAAACTGTATTTATGTCAATTGTTGGGCTCATTGCAATTACTATCACAACATTTGTATTTATGTAAATAGGGTCATTACATATACCCAAATGCAACACAGAAGATAGACTGTGTATGTGTGAGTGAGTGAGTGAGTGAGTGAGTGAGTGAGAGAACAATAATAATAATAATAATGTAACAACACCAATAATAATACATTTGCTATTCCCTTGTTTACAGAGTGGGCATGCAGCAGGCAAACCCAGTGACGCTACCTGTCCCTTGTCCTCATCTACAGTGACACAGACACTCAAGCAAGCATTTCAAAGACCCTGTTGTTCATGTTTATGCAACCAAAAAGGACATAGTGCTGCTAATTTTATGTGTGGTTTTCAATGTTAAATGTGGTGAAATTATTTTGTTAATTGTGTGTATCTGTACATTTTCTTTTTTTCTTTTTTTTAACAATACCGCGATAATACTGATAACTAATAATTTTGGTCACTGCAATCGTGATATGAAATTTTCATACCGTTTCATCTCTATTGGTAATACATATGCAGTAGCAACTCAAAAATACAGGACTATTTCATGCCATACTAATCATATGTGTACACTCGCCAGTCACACTCAAAACAATAGACTGTAGCTATATTGATAACCACTAGCCAAACAATGACCGGTAGCTACCTTGCTAAGTAGTGGCTAGCTTGTACTGATTGTGGCCACTCGACTTTCATAGTGTAATGATTTAATAGTCCACATTACCTCTTCTGGGAAGTTCGAAGCCAATGAAGCCAGAGAGCCAATCTAACATGGAAATAATGGAAGGTATGTAGGCACTCCCACCTGCTGTTCCTGCCTTTCAGCTTTCTCTTAGGCTTTACATATCTGTCTCACAGATATTTCCACTTCTGACGGCAGGCATTTTCATCTCTCCCAAGCGATTTCTCGCCATGAGTTCAACGCCATTTGGCTGTCTTTGTATTCCTTCAAAGACGAATTATATAAATGTGGGTAATGGCGGATCTCCTCGCACGACCTCTCTTCCATACAAGCGTCCATTTTGCTATTTTTGTTATTGTAGTCTGCATGGTCACAAATTTTGGGCTGACCCTTGCAGACATGGGCAGATGACAACATTAATGTCACACGGACCAAAACGGACCCTCACAGACAGACAGTATGAATTAGGCTTTACAGTATCTGCTGTTCACAGCGGCTGTATGAAAAGTTTCTCCTTCAGTTCATTAAATCCCTGCAGCCATGTGAAGGCAGCAGGACACATATGTTGATAAATCTGCACCGTCCGATTTGATAAGTCAGAGCGCAGCGCTATTACGCACAGCCATTCACATACACACTCACACACTGGTGGCAGCGAGTTACCATGCAAGGTGCTAGCCTGACCATCAGAACCAATTTGGGGTTCAGTGTCTTGGCCAAGCACACGTCAACATGGGGGTCAAACTGACAACCCAGTAATTAATGTCTATTTTTGGCTCCTGAGCTATTAAATTTGGTACGTTCACTTATCCTGCAACGTATACTACATAGATTGGGTAACATGGATATTTGAATCAAATTTTATCCCAGAGGATGAATACGAATGACTTTGGTGAGTCGCCCGGCACAAGTGTAATGATTGCTGTAGATGTTTGATATGTGCTATTCCGGTTAATATTATTTTCATCATCATCAAGGGTGTTAGGTGTAATGATTATTCTGAGACTATAGTTTTGTATTGTATTACTGAATGTGATGTAAATCATCTGAGGCACTATGTTATCAATGGAATGTGACAGGTTTAAAAAAAAAAAATGATGAAAAAATGAAAAAATCTAAACCTTGAAATTAGATATTTTGTTTCAAGATAAAGTTGAGAATATACAGTCATGCAAGCCAAAAGACTAAAACTTGAAATAAGATAAAGTCTTGAAACTTCAGAGCTTAGAATAAGTGAGAGAGCCACTAGCATAGCTGTAGACTCTTGGTCTTGTTTATATGTGTCTGACTGAAATATTTAAAATGATAATGGGGAAAAAATAAGTTTCATGGCAATCAACTCACTGGATTTTAATATTTCATGTACAAGTGGAAATTTTGGCCTGGCAGTAAAGCTGTAATGTTGTGGATATTCATTGTACTCATTCATGGAAATCTATCTACAGTATCTTGATATACACATTTTCTCTAGAATAACGTGCCGTAAATTCTCAAATAGTCTTATTATTAGCTGATGGTCTTATTATTATATGATGATCTTGTAGAATATGATACATTGCTGTAGATTCAACTAAACAAATAGTATATAAAGTAGTTCAAATTAGCACAACCTTAAACAGCAGTAAAATGCAACATACACATTAATGCAGCAGTAATATTAATCCAGAAACATGATATATAATAGTAAAACACTGACAGGGACCATTTTACTGCACAAGAGATCCCTTGTGCCTTATGTTCTTTCTCTTTCCTCTTCACTAACTTTAACAGTACATACATACACCTACACACAAACGTCCCAGGTAGCGTGTAGCATAACTTGCTACGCTCCTCGCCATCTTGAGCGTGTCCTCCATTTTGGCTGTCCCCTTTATTTCTTTATTATTTTATTTCAACTCTATTGTACCTTTAAAGAGCAGTTGCCTGTGGTTATTGTGTGTACGTGTTGGAATAACAGCTGGTTGTGATGGTCAGTGCTCGGATTCACCCTCCACCGTCCACCGTTATTGATGTAAGATAGTACTTTAAATATCAGAATTTTAAAGTGAATAGCCACCTTTGAGGCAGTTTTCCACGTTTGGTTATTGGTCCCTGATGCCAGGGTGGTGCCCTGTAATTATTAAGCCATATTAATCATTTTGATACTCTTAATAATTGTATTAATATTCACAAATATCTTTGATATTTTGCTAATAACCAAACTTTACCTACCCTCTCTCTGGACATATTAAATAATAAAATGTTTTGTTAAATGTAATTAATTGGTTGCCTTGTATATTTTGCACTACTGACCAAACGTCTTTCTCGGCTTAAATTGAGCAGTTGCTGGCATTCATTGATATTCACTTGTTGTGCATGTTTATGTGAATCTCTTAACATAAGAGAACATCAGGATGTGAGTAATTAAAGCATAGAGAAAAATATTGCATACATACTGTAAATGTATTCAGCAACCAAAACAGTTTTCTGTGCTGTCTCTCCCCAGAAATAATGCTATTATATATATTGTTGAATATAAGTGTAGTCAACGTAGTAATCAACGCACATTAATCGTTAATATTTACCGAAAACTGAAGCAAATACAGTTGCTGCTGCTGTCTGTCCCGCTGGAAAAAACATTCGAACAGGTCGACAGGTCGATTTGTTTGGAGCAATTGAGAACTACCTGAACCACGTGACCGCGCGGCGGCGACATCAAAGTGAGTCGCAACTTTCTCTTTCACCGGGTTTGGGATGGTGCAGCGAACAACTCCACAACACGGGAGAAGACTTCGCCACAAGACCCGGTTTCGGTCACACCCGTTCAATTCTAGCAAGCAGCGGCGTATTCCATTTTAATACGTCTACCGACTTCGCCTACACGGGTTTTGGTGTACGCCGGTTAAAGTAAAAGCGAATCTTGTGTGATGATGTGGCACTCCTCTGTGTAAATGGGTAATGTAGTCATTTTAGCGATACCCTTTACCAAGCGTGTGTCGTAAAAACTATAATACCCATAGTTCCTAGCGTTCAAGTAACTTTTGTTGACATCTGTGCCGGTAGCCAACTCACACGCGCCTGACAGCTCATTCTACAAGGCGCTTTGGAAGGTAGCTGTTGAAATATAAAGTTTTGCCTTGACTAATAGACTTCTAATTAGTCGCAATTCGTTTTATATTGACAGTTCTTCACAGTGCTAAAGCTAATACGGCAGGGAAATTGGAAGCCAAGCTGACAAGCTAACATTAGCTAGCAACACTGACTCTTACACAACGTTAGTGAGCATCTTTCATTTTGTTATGTTTAAGGTTAGTAAAAGTGGCGTAAGAAACTTATGGTTTGTACTATAATAAACGTTAGAATAGCACATTGGCTCTGGCGCGATCCCTACGCTCCTAGCTGAAGCGAATAACGTTAGGTCGTTTAAAAACACCTTACTTGATATCACCATAATTTTAGTAACGTAACGTTATTACGTTTTAGAAGATAATTTCGGGTCTTGGACGAATCGATAGTATCCAGTCTTCAATTCGGCACACACCCTTTTTCCCAAGCAGTCTTAATTACCCTAATAATTGGACGTTTATTACAGGTATCCCAGTTACTCTCTAACCAACTTAACGTTACTTCCTTACAGAACAAGCTATTGCAGTCAAAGATTTAACAGCTGATAAGTGTTTTGTTGGGGTTCATTGTTATGCCGAATACAGCAAAAGACCCTAACGATGTATTCCATTTGTTAGTAATGTCCTACCTTGTGTGTGTGATTCTGAAAGTGATTTAGAAAAGCGACTTTAAACTGACAGCTTTTCTGAATGATTATGATGATGATGATGATTATTATTAGGCTATGCCATGTAGAAAACCATACTGCCATCAAATGTCAGTTTACTATTTGTATCTGTCTGTCTGTCAGTCATAGAAATAAGCTGGAGAACCAGTGTATGAACAGAGCATCAGAGAACAATGTCTCCTCCACGGCTCACAGGTGCACTGCGCTCCTTCTCCAATGTCAGCAAGAAGGAGGACTTTACTGAACAGCTCTATGATCTGAAGGTGAGGTCAGCTAGTGGATAATTAGAAACAAGTATTGTCATAATAGAACACTGAATTTCATAAGTGTAGTGTAAAAAAAAAAAAAAAAAATTTAAAACCAAAACAACGCATTAACCAGTTTCACAGCACTACAGTGTTTCTTAATTCTGCTTTTAAGTAAGTATTTTGGTCCACCACTTAACAGCCACTGGCTGTGATGCTGAAGTTGAATTTCATTTTGCAGGAGGAAATCAATGAAGGAACCAAAGGTGCATAACACTGGTATTACATTCACTGGAAATTTTGAGATCATTAAAGTCAATCTCACAGAAATATATGACAGGAGTTGTTTCACTACTCATTTCTTTCCTGTTAGTCATCTTTGCTTGCCCTTAATCTCAACATTGCAGGCAATGGCCAATGTTGACATTTTGAAGGCACAAAGTGGTATATCAAAATCTCAGCTGACAAATTTCTATTGTCTCACCATATATGTTGGCATTATCTACCCAATCCTAAACTGAAGCAAGCTTTTGAGAAACTTTCAAAAAACCCATTGATTTTATCTTGTGTACTTCAGGTGAGAATCTCTAGGTAACTCATGATTTGATTCAGTTTCAAATCAGGGTGCTTTGATTATATAAGAAAAAGATATAATCGGTGTACTTGATTTAGTATTGCACTTCCATAATGTTGAGGGTCTCACAAGAGAGAGATAGCAGAGAGATATCCTGACTTTTAGGGTCGGGTTATGCTCTTTCAGAACTTTTGCAAGACATGTTGTCCTATAGTGAAATATAGCAGTGCACACAGCTCCAAATCTTAAAACACTGTATCAGGTGCACGGTCATAGCAAGGACCAAAACAAACAGAATACCGGCACTGACAGATAAATAGTCTTCTTGTTTGTTGTGGGCAAAAACGATTGTGTTTCAGCTAGAAGCCATTATCAGCATCATGTTGAGACATGTTGTCCTACCACGTTGGAAGTCTAAGTGTTTGTAGTTGTTCCGAATGGCCACACTCGAAGGCGGAGTGAAAAGTGAAAGAAATAGTTGTGTAAAGAATGAAAAAAAGAGAGGTAGAAAGAGAAGTTCAAACCCTGGCTTCTTTTTCATCTCCTCACAACTGACCAATCACGGCGTGATGAGGATGTGAATGTTGTATCCTCTATTTCGGAAAGTTACAGAAATGGTCGGACACAGCCCCTCCTAATCCGACTTCAGATAGTCGGACTTCAGAAAGTCGGATTGGGAAGGGCAAAGTGTGGGGGAAGTGGGTTTCTGAAGCTATTCAACCATCTGACAAGCAGTTCTGATGGAGTATACTTGCCCCTTTATGACAGTCAAGGATGGTGTATGTGGGATTGAGTCAAAATAAACTACAGTGTGTGTTTTAATGGTAATGAAGGAACATCATTGTCGCTCATTGATGTGTTTTTAATAGTTTTGGGACAAAAATGGAGCTCTATGGCAAAGAGGAATACGATTTATCAGGCTTTGGATACACACACATACTTGTTAGTAGGATACATTCATTGTTGGTTTTGGACTTTTGATGACAATAAGAAAAATCTTGAATATTGCTGGCGTTACCCTTAAACAATATGTTCCGTGCAATGTTTAAAAAGGTCTTCTCAACGAGAAATTCTGAAAAATCTATTTGTGAGATAAACTTAACGAAGTGAAGAGTCAAGTGTTTATTAGCTGAACTCACTGGCATTGTCAACACTTCCTGTGTTTTTGATTTTTCTAAAAAGGTCTAATATTTTCTTCACATTAAAACAAATTTAGATTAAAGCCTTTAGCCCAAGCTGAGGTACTTGTGATGACATCCTTATGATATCATCAGGGGTATTTTCTCTGACTTGACAAAGCTCCTCCAGAGCCATTGAAGCCATTGTACAACTGAATTCACAGGCTCAGTAGTATCACTAGTAAACTAACTTGTATGTGTAAATCGGCGGAGTGCCCCTTTAATGTATGACCGAATTCACAAAAAAGTATTCTACCAGAGCAAGAAATGTGTCCTGCTTTGACACTCACTGGAGGGTTCTATCTTTGGCAGTAACTACAGCAGGTTGTTTTGCTTCCAACTCTGTGAGCAAGCAAGTAATGCGATTTTGCATGTTTGTTATTTCAAGGAACTATTTTATCTTTGATAACATAGCTTGCATACTGTATGGCTCTTATCCAGCTCCATATCCCTTCCACATGGAAAAATCCAAATGTTTTCATTTTGGATGGATAGAATATCCAAAAACATAGATGTAGACTCTGCTCCAGACTGTTTTAATTTAAGATTACATTTCAACATCCAGTTATTGGTGTGAGAAACAGTGGCTGTAGTATCAATGTGTTTGATTAGAGTCCACTGTGTGAGAGTGACGCTTAGTATGTGCAGCTCCAGAACAGAAGACACATTGCCACAATGTCATGATAATTTATATATGATAACTTGATAGGAAACAGTAAGACACTTTTTACAACATGCAACTGTTTTTAAAAAAAAAACAACCTTTATTTACAGTAAATACAGGATACACACAAACATTAAAGCACACACCCCCTAACCTTCCTGGACACCCACAAAAGTAAACTATTGAGAGAGAGAGAGATTATTGAGAATTGTTGTTACAATTGGAACCACTCATTAATCAGACACCTATTACAAGAATATATATATGTATTGTACATGGTTTCTTATTTTTGTGCATGTTTGTCACACTTAAATGTTTCAGATCATCAAACAAATTTAAATATTAGTCAAAGATAACACAAGTAAACACAAACTGCAGTTTTTAAATGAAGGTTGTTATTATTAAGGGGAAACAAAATCCAAACCTACATGGCCCTGTGTGAAATAGTGATTGCCCCCTAAACCTAATAACTGGTTGGGCCACCCTTAGCAGCAACAACTGCAATCAAGCCTTTGCGATAACTTGCAATGAGTCTTTTACAGAGCTGTGGAGGAATTTTGGCCCACTCATCTTTGCAGAATTGTTGTAATTCAGCCACATTGGAGGGTTTTCGAACATGAACTGCCTTTTTAAGGTCATGCCAGAGGATCTTAATAGGATTCAGGTCAGGACTTTGACTAGGCCACTCCAAAGTCTTCATTTTGTTCTTCTTCAGCCATTCAGAGAACCCACAACAACATCCAATGAACTGCAGGCCTCACTTGCCTCAGTTAAGGTCAGTGTTTATGACTCCACCATAAGAAAGACTGGGCAAAAATGGCCTGCATGGCAGAGTTCCAAGATGAAAACCACTGCTGAGCAAAAAGAACATTATGGCTCGTCTCATTTTTGCCAGAAAACATCTTGATGATCCCCAAGACTTTTGGGAAAATACTCTGTGGACTGACAAGACAAAAGTTTAACTTTTTGGAAGGTGTGTGTCCCATTACATCTACCGTAAAAGTATCATCATACCAACAGTAAAATATGGTGGTGATAGTGTGAAGGTCTGGGGCTGTTTTGCTGCTTCAGGACCTGGAAGACTTACTGTGATAAATGGAACCATGAATTCTGCTGTCTACCAAAAACTCCTGAAGGAGAATGTCCGGCCATCTGTTCGTGACCTCAAGCTGAAGCGAACTTGGGTTCTGCAGCAGGACAATGATCCAAAATACACCAGCAAGTCCACCTCTGAATGGCGATGCAACACTTTGAATTGAATAAGGCAATACCTAAGACAAAGGGAGGTGGTGTGTTTAAATCCTACTCCCAGGCTGATTTGGTTTTGTCCAAGGACAGCAAACTATGTACTTGGATAATCTTATAATCTTAATATATTTTTGAAACATTTCCCTTGGTATAGGGATCCCAGTCTAATATGGTGTCTAACATACTCTTTACCGGCAGGACAGGAAACGAGAAGTGTTCTTTGGCGAAGCTACGGGCCTGGAAGTATCTAAAGAAGTGTGCCTTGGTATATTATGGTCCTGTTGGAGAATTTCAAATGAAGCAAAAGTGCTCTATGAATAGTCTATGAATAGTTGGCAAAAAAGATCAAATCGTTCTTATGCCACATTTGAAATATTGCATCAGTCTGGGAGGGAGGAAAAAGATGGTTATGTGTGAAGGGCATATGGTCACATGTACTATTGTGTTTTCTGAATTGGCGCAAAATTCGGAGAGAGCTTTTTAGATTATTGACATGTTTGATAGTTCGCCCGGGTAGTGGAGAACTGAGTATGGATATTTAAGAGACTTTGGGATTAGAAAGGGTCTTCATAAGAGTCCAGGAGGGGTCACATTTATTTTCAAACACTGAGATCCAGTAAGTTAATTTAGCTATAGTGGCTGACCAGTTATAAAACAAAAAAATTGGGCAGTCTCAGTCCTCCTCTTGACCTAGGCATTACCAAAATGGTTCTCTTTGATCGTGGGTTGGATCCGTTTACCCTGCCTGCCAAGGAAACTGGTAGTGATGATGACCATCTCACAAGATCTAGTTTTGTACGGTCTGATGGGTTTTCAAAGTTATGGCCATATAAATCATTTTAAGATCGCAGAACAATAATTCCCAGATAGGTAAATGAATGATGTTCCAGCATGTTATTGTAGTTAAGATCTGATGCTGCCCGAAAGTCTTCCGAAATGGTGATATATATTTTAAGCCAAGTTAATGATTCTACTGGGTTAAATATGTAGAGAAGGAGGTCGTCGAGCCCCCTCTCACGGTGCCAGCTATCTTTTCTTCTGCTCTAAGAGCTATAGCCAAGGGTTCAATAGCAATCTTAAATAAATATAGAGATAGGCAGCAGCTTTGTCTAACACCGTGATAGAGGAGAAAGTAGTCTGAACATATGGAAGTGGTTTGCACTGACACCTTTGGGGTTACGTAAAGAATAATGGGCCGAATCCAAATTCCAGAAGAGCGAGAAGGTACTTGAGGCAATCAGATCAAAGGCTTTCTTGGCATCTAGGGAGAGTACAACTTCTACTTGCTGGGCAGAATGAGAAGAGTAGAGCACATTAAACAGTCTACGCATGTTTTAAAAAGATTGCCTGTCATGATGCTAGAACTCACTGTTTCAATGCGTCGAGAGAGCATCTTGGTGAGAATTTTATAGTCAGAAGAACACAGCATGCTTCTAGGTCGATAGGCACCACAATTCAAGAAATCTCTGCCTTTTTTTAGTAGAACCAAAATGATTGCCTGCGTCATCGTTTCAGGTAGTTTTTGTTCTAATAGTGTTTCTTGGTATATGGAGCATAAGATGGGCATTTTGAAGAAAAAGATGTGAAGATGTATAGAATTCTGTGGGAAACCCATCTGGCCCTGCAGCTTTGCCGCTTCACATCGAGTTAATAGCTTGAGTAATTTCTTGACATGTTATAGTAGCTTCAAAGCTAGTTTGGGCTTCGGAGTCAATCAGTGGAATGTTTATTTTGTCAAGAAAAGCATTAACCTCAGAGGTTTCTACATTGGCCTCTGTTGTATAAAGATTATTGTAAAATTCTTTGAAATGGTCATTAATAGTTTTGGGATGTGTGGAAGTTGCCACTGGTTGATAGATAAAGTATTTGTCAGCTCTATAGATACCACATGATACATAGAATTCGAGTGGCTAATGGCACCTAGTAGCAGTATTGACACTAACTCACTTTACACAAAGTTAGCTTGTTGTAGGCAGGTAGAAATGACTGGAGTGTGTCCCAGACCATAAACTGGCAGCACAGGTTAAGAGCATGGAAGCACCCCTTATGCAACATATTAATCACATATTAGTAATGTTAGTATGTACGAAATTCCTGCTGTTGGCCGTCAAAATGTACTAGACACTATGCCAGATGTCTAGTGCAAAAACACCTAAAATTAGATGCCTACAATGTATATAAAGCTCGGCTCATACAAAACTGTGTCAATACTGGATTTATTTTCAGCTGCAGGGGATCATAAATAGAAACTCTGCACACCTGTTTGTGATTTTATGTTTCTCTGAATTAGTATTGGCATAGCAACATGATGCATTTTCCAACCAAAGCCAACAGTCTGCCACCTCTGTCAGCTGTCGCCAAGTCACACATTGAAACTCTAAACACATGTCAGCAAAGAATAGATCATGGAGCCTGACAAACTTTTGAGCTCTTCATTAAATTAGTCATAAACACACAGTAACACAGTCAGCTGTCTTACATTACCTTACCTTACCCAGTGGTTGAAAATGTTTTCAGATCCTTATGTAAAAGTACTTACGGGGTGATGAGATGATTAATGGCTGTTTATTTTACTGTTTATTTTATTGCTTTTGTGTATTTTATGTGTTTTATTTCTTTATATTTCGTCATTCACTGTGGTATTTTATTTTTCTTGTTGTGAAGCACTTTGTACTTTGTTTTGATAAGTGCTCTATAAATAAAGTTTCATTATAATATATATAATATATATAATATATATATATAATAATAATTATTATAATTATAATAATAATAATAATAATACTAATTATTATAATTATTATAATAATAATAATTATTATTATTATTTTTTATTATTAATGGGAGAGGAAAGAAGATAAATTAATTCTAATACACAGTTCAGTTTTTGGACTTTCCTCTAATCTTATTTGATGAAATTAAACCATGTAGGCTTGTGCAGATTGGCGATCGGATCCTGTTTCAACGGTTGAAGGCTAGGCTACCGCAAACTGAAAACTTTTTTTGTGAGGAAAAACTGGCTTCCAGCCAGGCTAAGCCAATGTGACTTGCTAGCAAATTTGCCACAAGTTAGACATAAGACATAGCCAACTGCCCAGTAACATTGACTTAACGAAATGTATATGTTTTGTTAACATTAGGACTTATAGTAAGCGCCTTCAAGTGTCTCTTCACGTTGGTTGTATTCTTCCCACCTAATTTGTAGCCACAGGGCGTCTCTCCGTCTCTTGTTACTACAGTATATTGTGTTTTCCTTTCTGCTGAATTATAATTAAAGTGTGCCCATAGATCTATTTTTTTATTTGTTTGGGACAGCATCTGCACACGTCACATCAATCTGCACCACACGTCAGTCAATGACAGGGATGCATTGTTTATGTTTTAACAGACAGACTAGCCGCACAATTGGGGGAAAATATGCATTTTGTGAATGTCCGATAGCTCACCACTAACATTTTAGTCCTGTCTCGTCATCAACGAAAACAGAACATACATTTGTCATAGTTTATTTTTTTGAAACAAAGATCTATTTTTAGCTCGTCAACGTCTCGTCTTCATCATCGAAAAAAGTTTGTTGACGAACATTTTTCATCATAGTTCTCATTAACACTGCAACTGTGGAACTGTTAACTCATAGACATCTAAAAGGACAAGGAGCCCCAACCAGACACTGCTTTTTTGTCGCAAGTCGCAAAACAAAAATGTTGGGAACCACTGGTTTAATCTTAATCTTGTATTTTATGTGATATATTTTATAAGCTTATCATATGTTTTTTACTGTGAAATCTTAATCTGAAAATTAACTAGAACTATGTCAATAATTGTTGTGGAATAAAAAGTACAATATTTCTATCTGAAATGTAGTGGAGTAGTAGTGTAGGTAAGTAGTATAAAATGGAAATACTCAAGTAAAGCACAAATACCTCTTGTACTTAAGTCAGTGTACAATGTTACTTTCCACCACTGACCTTACCTGGACAGTTTTTCGCACAAAACCCTCCATCACATTAAAATTCAGGATTGTGAACAGATTACTAGGAACAACTAGCTAATTATGTACTCTGCGCAGGGCTCCAGACTGCGACCAAAATGGTTGCATGGTGCAACCTTTTTTGAGGTTGTGTGAGTTAAAATTTTACTTGGTCATATTCGTGCAAGTAGCCCAATCTGGCAACACTGGCAAATTTTCCCAATCCACCTAATCTGGCAACAATCCATTTAGCTGTTCCAAAAATGAAGCGGTCTATAGCAGATATCAGACGCCACTGATGATGAAAGTGCAGGCAGGGAGAGACCGACTGAGAAAAAGCACAACTTTCAGCCACAATGGCTAACGCAGTACCCGTGGTTGCGGTATGACAGGACAGCTATGCTGTGTGTGTATTATAGGCAATGTGGCCCGTCCATTGCAGGCAACTCTAAACTTGTTACTTATGGAATATTATACAGTATCATTCAAAAAGGTGTACTTGAAAACAAGGTTTTGTATTTGTAACCTTAGTAGCGTAACCTCCCAAGCACCTTGGATCGAAGGATGAAAGTGGCGGCTGGCGTTTTCCACGCAATTGTACGCGACATCTGAACGGCCCCTAAGAATTTCTTGAGACCTTAGTGGTTTATTGAGATGTAAACACAGAATCATAACTGCGATAATACTAACTTATACTAAATATCTCTGCTTTGAAGTTGCCTGAATTAAACCAATACGTTAAAACATATCATGAAATTCCAGCATCTATTCCTTGGAGCCCCTAATGATTCAGTCTCATCAGGATCTCTCTGCGTTTTGTTGTGATGAATCCTGCCAAAAATGACTGAACATGCAGTATCTAGAGGAAAAAAATCTCAAAATTCTTTAAGGGACACTCCACCAGTTTTACAAATTTAGGTCAGTGTACTGGTCATGAACTACTCAGCCTGTGAAAACAGTTGTATAATGTCTTCTGTGACTCTGGAGGAGCTTTGTCAAGTCTGAGAAAATAAAATAAAAAAATAAAATTGAATTAAAATAGTCCCTGATCACGAAATGCGGACATTCCACAGAAAGCCTGCATAGTCTTGATTCATTTTACAGCAGATAAATAAGATGAACAGCATTATCGGTGACTGACCACATTGACTGCACCACATCCTGTTTTTACTAAATATCTGCACAATATATTGGCAAATCACAGGTATTTCTAATTGTTGAACAATTAGAAATACCTGTGGTTATTATAGCAGTGAGTGCAACTGTTCTCTTTCTTGAAATCTAATTGTATATATCCCTGTGGCTCACGTTAGACCAAACGACTGAAGAGACAGGAGTTGTTTGCCAGAGAGGGCCTGACGTGGCAGAAGATTGTCCGTTTCTGCACTGAGCATCGGGACAAAGCTAAGCAGCAAGCTGTCAGTCAGGAACTGAAGAGCCTCCTTCTGGCAGCCAAACAGATTGGTAATTAACCCTTCACCCTGAAATCCATTGTAATTTCTTTCAATCTATTTTCATGTGTTTGTGTTACACTGATGAAAACACTGTTAAAAATAACAGAATTTCTGTTTTTAGACTACTTGTCTAAAAGTGAGAAACATATGTATATAAAAAAACCAATGTACCACTTAACAGCTGAAACAGCTGAAATTATGGTGTTAATAGTTTTTGTGCTTTTGGTTAACTGGGATTAGTTTGTTACGAGCACTTTGTCAGGCTTTAGTAAACAGTCCAGTCAAATGGACCGTTCACCCAAATTACAAAAAACACATTTCTTTACTTACCTCTAGTAATCATGTCATTCTTGCAGATTTGATTACAGTTTTGAATTTATTTGCCCAGATTTTGAGGTGTCTGAAATTTCTGCCTCACTCATTGAGGTGGATGCAGAAAACCTTTTGTGGTGCTCAAAAAAAAAAATAAATGTAGGAACTAAGAAATAATTCCCATGAAAACTGTTCAGGGAGGTCTGTGGATTGTCCAGAGTAACATGGAAACTGTTTCTGCAAAGACATTGTTGCTGTTGAATTTTTTTAAAATGTTATATTTCATTCACCTCCATTGTATGGGGATGAAGGTAGAAATCAGCCACAGATATCTCAAAACCTGGACAAATCAAACCAAAACTATCAGCATGACATGTTGTTGTTGTGTGTTTTTCATAATGTGGGTGAACTGACCCTTAAACCCAAATAGTTAAACCACTTAAGTGAAAACAAAGACGTATGTTACAGCTATTACCCAAACCGTATTTTGGTGTGCAGAGCTATTTTTTGATTCAGCAGTGACCACCTGAATTACTGGACACTGATACATTCACCTTTGTTTTCACTTTCAGATACGTAATTTATGTAACTGGGGTAAAAACTGCCTCATCTTCTAATGTTATAATACCCCAAGCGGTGTCTAGCGGGGTCACAATGTCCCAGTGTCTCTCTACCATTAAGCTAGTCAGTAAAACTGACAAGAATTATTGCTAAAGGGAAAGTATGATATAACCCAGGTTGTTAATAAACACCTTCTTTAAAGGTGGAAACTTTTAAAAGATCATCTTCCTTGAACAGGTTTGAATTATGTCTGATATATATTGACACTATTAATATCCAGTAAGTCTCTGGCACTGACCCACTCTCTACTCCCAACCTTTGACCCATGGGAGTGCCATGAACTTCCATGTTGGAGTGAGTCAGACATTTCTGCAGCTTACGAAGTGACTGTAGAGTCAATGATGTTACCCAAAAACCCAACTAAACCCAAATAGTCATATTACACTTGACATTTGGCATTGGTATTGATCTGAAAACCACTAAAAACACTGGACTGGACATCGGAAAATAAAAAAATAAAACTTATGTTACATGTGTGAATATGCGACAAACTGCTGAGAAATTTACCCTGACATTCCATATCAATACCTACCTTTGAGTGACCTGCCTTTAAGAGAAGTAACAGCACGTCATGAAAACAACAGTAGAACTCCATTAAAGCACACAAGGAAGATCATTTTCTTGCTGTTACTGTTTGCATCATGAGAGGTATTTCATACTCAAACATTTGTTGAAGAATCATGCAAAGGGATACGTAAAGTTGTACATCCAACATGTGGCAAGAAAAAACATTGTTGGCTGAAGAAAACAATACATTTATTGTGCTAAACAACCCATTTCCATGTCTGAAAATGTGGAGTTTCAATGCTTAATTAAAAATCTTGAGCCTTGTCACACATGAAATGTCTGTCCCACATCTGTACAAGAAGTCAAAATGCTTCTGCAGCCCTGCTCTGCGGCTTGGAAGAGTGCAGTGTCTGCTGTGGCGCAAAGAACGTTACCATTGGAAACACAGTTGTTTTTTTTTTTTTAAGTATCATTTTATTTGAAATTGCTCCCCAACAAGTTAAAATATACTAGATTTACTCCAGAGATAGAAACAGGTGTTTGACAGCATGCTGTACACGCTGCCTCTATGACTTCAAGTGCTAGCTTAACTTCACGAGTCAATTATGGAGCTCTCTTTATGAAAACTTTTCTCTCTATTCATGGCAGTATTTTTTCTTCTCAATTGGTAGTCAAGAGTAACAGTTGTTGTGATGCTCCAAATAAAAAGTTGCTTTTAAGCGCACTCTGGAGAGGATGAAAGCAGCCATTCTGCTCTGCTACGTACAGCAATGAGTCTGATGCTTTTAGACCATTTTTTTAATTGGTATAAATCCTTTTAAATCTGTTTTCACTTTGCTCTGCCTCTCCAACCTTCTTCACTCTTTTCTCCCTCTGACATTTTCCCTCTCTATTTGGACAATTTCCCTGTATTCCTTTTTGTTAAGTGCAGTTCTGGTTAATGAACTGTTTGGAATATTATTTAAATGAGGTACAAGGACCTTAAACAGTGAGCTCATGCTGTAGCCTTTACTGCTGAGAAAAACAGCTGCTGAGTCTTCTCTAGAGCTATGAATAGTGCACAGCTCAGATTTAATTACCATACAAAACAACACTGCTATCTAGATACCACTAATGATATTCGAAAAGGTGAATGTGATTGTTGCAGCAGTCCTAATAATCCTCATCATTAAAATGATGATCACTACATCCGCTTTGAGTTGGAGTTTATCATTTCTGCTTCAGTTAGGCAACTGACTGGGGCCCCCAACTATGAGGTCCCTAATAGCTACGGTTTTCTTGTGTTGTTTAGATGAATAGAAGACCGGAATAGAAGGAGAAGAAGAATTAATAGAACATAAAATAAATAAATAAAAATATATAACATTATTTTAGGTGTTTCTTCTAACTCAGTCAGTTAGGAGCTTCTTTTAGCCTTAGGATGTTTTGTGAGTACAGCCCCAAATCCTAATAAACGCAGCAATACATCAATATGAAATACCCCCTTCCACAATGTTATATTATTAAATATGTTGCAGGGCTCCAGAATAACTTTTTACATTAGTGGCACTGGTGCGCCTAACTTTTTTTATTTAAGGCTGGGCGGTATGGCCTAAAATTTATATCAGGGTATAATTTGAAGCACGGAGGGTAACAGTATCATGGCATATTTGCTTTTCTTAAGATTTCAATATAAATGCTTTTGAAGAGGTAAAACACTGGTATGGCAACTGCATGGCAGCTATTACTGTACTCCTAACTGTATTACTGGGACATATTTCACATAGTACAGAGGTATTTTAAGAACATTTATTGTGCAAAACTGCAATAATAAATAGAAAAAGATACAAAACCTTTTATATTTGTCAATTGAAAAAGTTTTATATATTTAAATATTTGAAAGGACACATTAATACATTACCCTATTTCTTATTTCACCATTTTAATTCTACTTAATTCTCCACCTTATTTTAGTGTTTACTCACAAACTACTTTAATCTGCTCACCTTGCTTTCCCTTCAGTTCTCTTTCTCCCACCCCACAAACACACACACACACACACACACACACACACACACACACACCTCTGTCTCTTACTGCGCACACACTGGCTTGCCCCACCCCGCCTCTTTCTGTTTCTTTCTCCCTGTATCTGTCTTCTCTCTTGACTTTCTTCGTCAGCAATACTGTTTTGTTTTATAAAGTCGCCCAAAAAACACAACTTGCGTTTTGGATTTTTTAACCCACAATTCCGTTTTTACAGCAGCAGGTGAGCCGCGTGTGGAGGAGGCTTGTTGTTAATGACCTAGCCTATAAGGCTACTTAGGACCTGGGACAGGGGAGACAGGTGGAATGGTTACCTCCGCCGATAATGTCGGGGCTGGGCTGGGCCTTTCAGGCCTGGGGACAGGTGTAATGGGCCCGCAGCAGTTTTCTTGACAAAAAAATAATCAATAGTTCTGTTCATTTTTAATTATGTTTTAAGGCTGTGATGTTCACGAATTCTCTCGTTCACACACAAGGGATGTGGGAGGAGTACAGGGCGCAGTGTCACACATGCACGCACACACACAAAGAGACGTGCACGGCACATGCAAACCTGCTAAATTTCAGGCGCAGTGAAGCGACCGATGAAATGTTTAGTCGCACTTGACAGATTATGGTTGCACTCTGGAGCCCTGTGTTATATAAGTCTTTTAAGCATTTTGAGTCTACAGCTGTCGCCATCTTTGTTGTGTACAGTTGCCATGGTTACAGGTGTCATTCTTGTCTATGATGAGGTTAGTATAAAAGGTGCTGTTTTTCACATTACCATTCAGTTTTTCTTTTGTTGACAAAAATTTTAATACATTTTGTCATAGTTCTCGTTTTCAAAGGTTACTTTTTATTTAGTTTTGGTCATAAAAAATAGGTCTTCAACGAATGTTTTTCGTCATTATTTTCGTTGACAAAATTAACACTGGTATTAAGCACAATTTTTTCTTCTGAAATAGTAGTTGAGTTAAATGTCAAGTAGCATAAAATTTAAATACTCAAGTAAAGTGCAACTACCTTAAAATTGTTCTTATCTACAGTGCTTTAGTAAATGTACTTAGTGACTTTCCACCACTAAGTAAAACATGTGAGTACTTCTTCCACCACTGCTTTATACCAGTATTCTAGATTAAGGAAAAGATGTGAAAAGCTACAAGAATTAATTTCATGGTGCAGCCCTGTGTTGTAGAATGACAAATAAATGTACCTTGTACCTTGAGATAAGCCCCATTTGCCTAGGGCCCCCAAATCACTAAATCTGCCTCTGGCTGTAGTGATCACTGCGATCATGACATCAAAGTGTTAATATGTTGCGTTTTGTTTTACAGTGGGGACTGAACATGGTCAGGAGGCCATTGAAAGTGCTGCTGTCTTTCTGTTTGAGACCTTCCACAACAAAGACCATGTGGGCACCGAGGAAACCCGGGCCATTAAACAGATGTTTGGCCCCTTTCCGTCATCTGCAGCAGAAGCCGCCTGTGTTTGTGTGGCTCAGCTGGTGGCTCCATCTGGAGACTCCCGTGTTGAGGACTTTATCCAGACCCAGAGCTCCCATCACAACCCCCACCGAGTCTCCACTTTCGGACGCAACATCACCTTTTCATATGACTGCTACACACTAGACCCACTGGAGGACTTGCCCATCACTGGTATCCATGAGGACGACGTGAGTCTAGACTTTATCAACTTGCTGAACAACCAGCAGAGCGGGAGGAAGATCGGCGGTGAGGAACAGGTGTCCAGTTCAGGAAGATCTCTGAGCTCTGGGGATGGAGCCATCCTTAGAACAGAGGTGGAGAAGTATCTGAACGGAGGCAACATGATCTCGTCCTGCCCAGAGGAGCTGTGCACCTCCCTGTTTGAAATGTTGGCCTCCCACAAGAGTGACGATGAGCTGCAGAATGAGGTTTGTTACTGGGAAATACAGTATTTATATATTAGATTGTATATGATAAATTGTTTTTTGGAATCCTTTTACTCAGGTTAAACAAGCTAAAATTAGCTTAGTGCAACTCACCACCTGTTTTATCTGTAACATGACTAAAAATTAATATATATATTATAATAAAAATTATAAATATATACAGTGCAGTAGGGGTATACCATATCATATCGTTCACAATAATACCATATCATTTTTAATAATATAAATAAAATAATATCTGATAAAAAAAATTGTGATAATGGCAACATTCTGACTTGTTGATGTACTGACGTTGTACTGTTATGCACATCAACAACAAGCATGGCTGAAAGCGAAAGTAACATTGCTACCAGCTCCATGGTGGAGGAGTTAGTTCCAAAAAGGGGAGCGACTTAAGTAGTGGAAGTGATTTGGTTACAAAAGATCAAGCAGAGTTTCCCAAACATAGACTTTACTTGGTCAGGCTGCTCAGGAGAAACAGAAAGAGGCGAGGCAAGTCGGTGTGTGTGTGTGGGGAAAAGAGAACTGAAGTAGTTTGTGAGTAAACATTACAATAGGGTGGAAGATTAAGTAGAATTAAAATGGTGACATAAGAAATAATTGGGGGGAGGCACAATGCAAATACCACCTAGAATTTTTAAAATAGTAGAAATGTAATTGTAGTGTTAATATTAATAAACTAATAATAATAGGAATGACAGCTATAGGAATAATAATGTCAGTATTAGTAACAGAGCCAATAGCAACAGCTGTAGAAGCAGTTGTCGAGCAGGAAAATGGGGGCAGCAAGTGGCCCACAACCACAGATCCAGTCTCTGCAGCTCCGGAGGCAGAAATACCTGCTGAAAGCGACAGAAGGAGAGAAACGAGAAGGCACAGAACTACGGGAGAGAGATGATGTCGAGTTAGTAACATGGAGTAATGGGATAAAAATGCATACAGATGGAGAGGGAGAGAAGGAGAGAGGAAAGAGGCGCATCATGGGAATGTCTTCCGGCAGTCTAGGCCTATAGCAGCAAAACTAAGGGATGGTTCAGGGCTCACCTGAGCCAGCCCCTTATCAAAGAGGAAAGTCTTAAGCCGACTCTTAAATGTGGAGATGTCTGCCTCCCGAACCCAAACTGGGACCTGATTCCACAGGAGAGGAGCTTGATGGCTCTGGCTCCCATTCTACTTTTGGAGACTCTAGGAACCACAAGTAACCCTGCATCCTGGGAGCGCAGTTTTCTAGTCGGGTAGTAAGGTATTATGAGATCTTAAAGATACGATGGTGCACCACCATTAAGAGTTTTGTAGGTGAGGAGAAGGATTTTAAATTCTATTCTGGATTTAACAGGGAGCCAGTGCAGAGAAGCTAATATTGGATAGATATGATCTCTTTTCCTAGTTCTTGTCAGTACACGTGCCGCAGCATTCTGGATCTTCTGGAGCGTTTTAATGGACTTATTCGGGAAGCCTGATGTTAAGAAATTGCAATAGTCCAACCTAGAAGTAACAAATGCATGGACTAGTTTTTTGGCATCATTTTGAGACAGGATGTGCCTGATTTTTGCAATGTTGCGTAGGTGAAAGAAGGCAGTCCATGAAGTTTGTTTCATGTGTGAGTTAAAGGATAAATCCTGATCAAAGCTAACTCCGAGGTTCCTTACGGTGGTGCTGGAGGCCAGGGCAATGCCATCTAGAGTAACTATATCTTTAGATAACGTGTCTTGGATGTGTTTTGGGCCAATTACAATAACTTGCGTTTTGTCTGTGAGTTTTAACATTAGACAATTGCAGGTCATCCAGGTCTTTATGTCCTTAAGGCATGTTTGAAGTTTAACAGGTTAGTTTCATCTGGCTTGATCGATAGATATAATTGGGTATCATCTGCATGACAATGAAAGTTTATGGAGTGTTTCCTAATATTATTGCCTAGAGAAAGTATATATAAGGTTAATAGAATCGGTCCAAGCACAGAACCTTGTGGAACTCCGTGACTAACTTTGGCGTGCACGTAGGACTCACCGTTAACTTGTACAAACTGAGATCGATCTGATAGATAGGATTTAAACCAGCTTAGTGCGGCTCCTTTAATGCCAATCACATGTTCCAGTCTCTGTAATAGGATGTGATGGTCAATGGTGTGGAACGCATCACTAAGATGAACAAGAGAAGTACAGAGACAAGTCCATTGTCTGATGCAATTAAAAGGTCATTTGTAATTTTCACTAGTGCTGTCTCTGTGCTATGATGCACTGTAAATCCTGACTGAACTATTGTTATTTAGAAAGTCACACAACTGATTGGCGACTGATTTCTTAAAGAGAAAGGGAATGTTTGATACAGGTCTATAGTTGGCTAAAACCCCTGGATCAAGAGTTGGCTTTTTAAGAAGCAGTTTAATTACAGCTACTTTAAAGGACTGTGGTACATAGCCTGTTAATAAAGACAGTTTGATCATATCCAGTAAAGAAGTGCTAACTAAGGGTAAAACTTCTTTAAGCAGCCTAGTTGGAATGGGGTCTAAGAGACAGGTTGATG